>NC_135513.1:3541677-3779177 GCF_051989575.1 Stigmatopora nigra
AAAACAACCACATATGGCTCCTGAGCCATAGGTTCCCTCCCTACCCGTTTTAGACTGATTTTGTCTTTTGAAAAAACTTTACAATGGGGAAATATAAAATTAAACATGAACGCATTAATATCACTCCTGTACCGTACGGCACTACAAATAATATTTGGTTCCCTGCTGAAACCACAGATGACGTTACTAAAATGTTTGCGCGTTGCTAGGTAACCTTGGCTGGCAAACAACGCGGCGAGTCCACCCTTCTCATTGAATTGTATGCAATTTGACTCAGTATTAGATTAGATCGAAAAGATGATGTTTGAATTGGAAAGCATCAAACCGTCCATATATGACCAGATATCAGATTTGCAACGTAAACTTCAACTTTTAGGTGAGTTAATTTCAATTTGTCGGTCTTGTCGTCGCGTTTACGTCTTCCCAATTGACTTGATGAGTCGTGATATGTTCAGAGAGTGACAAGAGCGCATATTTTGAGAGCTCTCACTCAGCCCTGGAGAGGAATCGCCAGAACATCTTGCACCTCAGACAGGAAAACAAGGACTTGCATAAGAGGGTGTCAATCGCAGAATCCGTAAGGACAAAATAAACCCGGATCATTTCAATTCATCTTCAAAAAGGTCCAATTGCTTACAATGGAATTCACCCCTGAATCCCACTTTTTTTTTAATAGGATGAACATGAATTCATCAAATTGGCTTTACACGGCCGAGGTGGGGAAAAGAACACTTGGCCCCAGATGTCAGAGATGGTATGTGGTTACTTTTTTTGTTTTTGTTTACCTTGCGCCTACGACCTGTAGTTCTCATTCGTTTACAAAAATCACTACAACGAGATTCTTGCATGACAAAGATGACGTCATCACGCAGCACACAGAGAATTACTATGATTCACAATTTAGGTCACGAATTGTTTTTCATGGGTTGTCTTGTAACGCTGTTTGTCGTAAGCGATGAGACTTCGTATCTCACATATCAATTTCATAAAATACTGTTACCCTTTCAGGGACAGTGATTGTTAAAAGTGCTGGACATCTAGTCAAAAGTCGACACATAAGACATTTGATTCATGAATTTATCAATTAGATTAGATTAGACAACTTTATTCATTTAACAAGAGGGTGAGAAAACAGACAGGGAAAATACATTTTAGAAATTAAAAAAAGAAAAGAATTACTTGCACCTCATTTCATCTCATTTTCTGAATCGCTTTATCCTCATTACGGTTGCGTGGGGTACTGGAGCCTATCCCAGCTGACTCCGGCCTCACAGCTCTGGGGTCCTGGGTTAAAATCCAGGTCATGTCCACCTGTGTGGTGTTTGCATGTTCTCCCTGGGCCTGCGTGGGTTTCCTCCCACATTCCCCCCAAAAACATGCATGGTAGGCTGATTGGACACTCTAAATTGCTCCTAAGTATGGTTGTGAGTGTGCACGGTTGTCCATCTCCTTGTGCCTCTGGGGCGGACACAGCTGGGATTGGCTCCATTATATATATTATTATCTTAATAATAATAAAAAATAAAATAATAATAATAGCGCCGCCTTGTGGTATGGAGGTTCACTCGCCTGACTTCGGTGCGGGTGCGGATTCAATTCCCGTTGGTGGCGAAATGATTGGGAGGGCAGATGGTCGTTTGTCTCTCCGTGTGCCTTACGACTGACTGGCGACCAGTCTATGGTGTAGTCTGCCTTTCGCCCAAAGACAACTGTGTTAGGCTCCAGCAAGCCCCGCAACCCTTTCGTGGATGGCCGGTATGGAAGATGAATGAATGAATAATAATCGTTATAGACAGATCGCATAAATCATTTTAAACAATAATTTGAACAGTTGAATCTTAATACTGAACAATTAAATTCGAGACATTTCTCCCAGTGTTTACATTTCCTAATCATCACTAACAAAATCACAATGTCCAACCACTGCTGAACTATTTTTGGAACAGACGACCATACGCACCGAAGTCAAGCGCCAGCATCAGGTGGTCTTTTTACACACATCTAATCATGGAGAGAAAACATTGTTGTCTATTTCATCCTTGTCAAAGTGCAATAGCCACACATCTGATGGCCATGTCAAGTGTTAAGGCAGGGGTCCTTAAACCATTCCACAAAGGGCCGCAGTGGGTTCCGGTTTTCTTTCCAACCCATTGATTGGACACCTTTTAACCAATCTTTCGTCCTACAAGTGGAGTCAGTGGATTGCAGTCAGATGCTTCTTGTTTTCTGCAGAAATATCATTGGTTAAAGTGTCTGTGCTGGATTGGTTGGAACAAAAATCTGCACCCACAACAGCCCTTGAGGACCTGTTTGGCTTTCCCTTAAATTTGGTGCCTCAATAGAACAATAAGAAATACATTTTTGAAATAAAGTTGCTATATATAAATGTTTTAAAAAAAGAAGTAGGAAGAAAAAATCCATAAATTGAACACACACAAGGATACTATTGCACTATGAAAAATAATTCACATCACAAAAAAGATTTCGAAGCGGATCCCTGTGTTTGTTTTAAAGAATATATAGGTCCACCATAGTATTTTCAGTTTTCAACATGTAACTCACAAGGAATACAATGTAGCTAATAGGCTTTGTTGTTGGTTTTTAGGCAGCGCTAACCAAACTGCAACAGCGTGTGTCAGCAAAGATGAAGCGTCTCAATGCTGTTAAGCACGCTACTCAGACTGAAGAGCGCAGCCTTGAAGACCTAAAGAGGGAATGCCTGAGATTGGAAGCATTGGGCTACATCCAGGCCATCTCGGAAAAGGAAGATATTACAATGGTAATCAGCTACATTAATTCATATACATCTATTAATTTCACATATACCTGTCAACTTGTACATTTTCCCCATATTTTATGTTTTTGATCATTTAAAATTGTGTAAGCCGTAACATTTTTTTCCAAGTAGGTTTTATAGTTAAATGAATGACAAATGATTACTCCTCAATAGTCTTTCCAGGCGCCTGATTACGATCTGGGTTATTTGATTCAGGTCTGTTGGAGAAGGGAGATATGGAAAAAAAGACTTGATAGGTTATTTCAAGGCTCAGAGTTGATGACCCCTGTTGTAAAGTGTCAGATACATGAACATGGATCGCCATTTTGAGATTTCGATTAGCTATTTGTCCAAGTTGTTTATGGTTATTTCATTGTATGTGAACCAGTCAAACATGATCAGACGAATCAAACTTCTTGTTCTCTGTACGTGAAGAAACTGAGGTCACTACAGAACCGCTTGGAGAAAAACCAGCTCAAGTGCAAGGAGGCTGCAAACATCATGACTAACTATCTAAAACTGAAACGTCACTTGCAGGTTAGTTGTGGTCAACTTTAAGATGATTTGTCAGTCCCTCTTCAAGTGAGGAAGCATTCTTTTCTCTTCTCTTCTTTTATAGGAGGAAAGTCTGACATTCCAAGGTAGAATTGACGGTATAGAAGCAGAAATTGTTAAGTACAGAAAGGAAATGCATGACCTTCAGGATATGAACAACAAAGCCCAGATCTCCAAAGAAATGGCTATAGTAAATGATGACTAGTTTCACACACAAATGCACATCCGAACACTTACGTAAAACTTTTTATTTATATTGGACTATTCTCTTTTCCATCGTCCTAGGCCGAGTTACAGAAGGAGGAGGAGTTGTTCTTCAAGGAGCATCAGGAAAAAGATTATATTTTAGCTATCTACCGTAAAAGGGTGCAGGAGATCAAAGGTCGGGCTGAAAAGTTAGATGTGAGTCACACACACACAATGCTGTATTCAGTATAATGACCTTCATGAATAAAGAGGCGCAAAATTATAAACCAATGACACTTGCTTATTAACTTCTGACACACAGGCCCAGAGGAAAAGTGTACCACAGGATGATCTGAATACAGAAGTTGAGATTGGCGCCGCTAAGATGGCCGCTGAAATGTCCCAGAGCATCATTTTGTTTGAGACAACTCTCCAAAGTGTGAAGGAAATCACTGGTTATACAGCTATAAAGGTACAATGTTCATACAGAAGCATTTATGTATTTTGTCCTCTGGCCTCTTTGCTTATATTCTGTGATAAAATACAAAATACTTTCATGTAAAATCTAGAAAGACAAAGATGATTATTTGTTATTCAAAATATTGCGTGGTGGATTTTGTCAGGTTTAAAACCATATACATTCAATAACTTCAGATCAGAGGAAGCACACGGAGTTGGTCTTAATGAGAATTTACTAGACTTCAGCTGAAGGAGGGGTCAGAGTACCCAGCGCTGGGAGATGTGTCCATCCCCCAGCCTGACCAGTTCGAATCCCTAGCTACCCCCAACAGTTAAGCTAGTTTTATTAACAAAGGGTCATGTGACCTAGGTAAAAGGTGAACAAAGAAATGGGCGTGTCTTGGTATATGGCACGCCCCTAACTCATAGGTGTTATGATGGAAATTTCCACAAGGCTCTGCAAAATTCCATCCTAGTGACTATACTGAATAAGAGTATAAATAATACATTCTATACTCCACAGATTTACCCAGGGATTAAATTTAATTCATTTTATGTTGTGCTACTGATGTGTAAAAATGTAAATGAAATCATCATGGCACTTTGTCAAGGCTAAATAAAAAGCTCGGTCGAGCAAATGCTGGAGTAATGATTATCCAACAAAAGCCCACAGAAGCTCACGCACATTCCAGCCAGGAATTAAAACCCTCGACCAAAACCATACATGGGTCCTGTTATACCACAATGCTGCGTGAAAATTTCCCAGATAATAGGAGTGAGATGGTTCTTGTGTCTGTGAAGAAACCTACTACTCCTGTCTCTTAATAGAGTCTGTGTCAGGGGTGGAGTGAAGATGAACAAGAAAGCAGGGAGGCCAGAAATAATAGTGCAGCGGTGGCCAAAACGGTCCCCGAGGGCCGTTGTGGGGTCAGTTTTTTGTTCCATCCGATCCAGCATAGACAGTGTAACCAATTAGAATTCTGCTGAACCAGAAAGCACCTGACTGCAGTCCACTGATTGCACTTGTAGGACACCAGATTGGTGAAAAGGTGTCCTCCTGATGGTTTGGAATGAAAACTCGCACCCACTGCAGCCCTTTGTGGAATAGTTAGCTCACCCCTGTTAAGTAGTGGTTAACTCCAAAGGGTTTAATATTCAATGGCAATGAAACATATTCACTCAATGGCATTTACATGTGAAATTGTTTGGATGTCTAAAACTGTCATTGTCAGTGAAAGAGTTAAAAAACAAATTGCTAACAAAAGCAGGAACAAGTCACGGCTGGAATAGGGAATCTTGAATACAAATAGACTTGATAATTAGACTGGAAACACGAGGTGGGCACAAAAGGTTAAGAAGAAGCTGATTGACAGATCACAAAATGAGCAGGAAACAGTGGGTGATATGATTTTGTAATGGAAAGGGCAAGCTATACTTGGGAACAAACCAAAATGAAACAAAAACTCAAAACAAAGCATCCAAACAAGCAAGAAAGAAACCAAAACCCAAAACAAAGCTTACAAACAAACAAGAATGAAATAAAAACACAAAACAAAAGTGGCAACAAACAAGAATGAATCCAAAGCAAACACAAACTGTAAATAAATATCTGTTTGTTTGGATGACTATAGATGGATTGTTTATGTACAAGATTAGAAAAGGTTTTCTGTAACTGCAAGAATATTTGTGCCTCTAATGCATAGGAGATATTGGATCGATACATCAGCCAGAGGGAGACTCTTCGACACATGCGAGGTCTTAAAGCAGAAAACCAGTCTATTCTCCTGCAACTAAAAGAGGAGAAGGACCACCTCAAACAACAGTTTGATGAAATAAAGTATTCTGGAGAAACACAATTGTCCAGGTGCGAAAGTTTCACTACTCGAATTTAAGTAAAGCTGGGTTTTAAGTTTTACTATTACTTACTACTTTTTAATAGCACTATAAAAATGCCAAATTTAATCACGCATTTCTAATGGGACTGCAGTTTGCAATTGACACATTTTTTCTATTGGTTTTGGCCTGAAGAGTGGGGTGAATGATTCATACGGGGCATAACAGTTACCACTAATCTACAGCACTCACAATTATTATATACAGTGGGGCAAATAAGTATTTAGTCAACCACCAATTGTGTAAGTTCTACTTGAAAAGATTAGAGAGGCCTGTATTTGTCAACATCAAGGATAAACCTCAACCATGAGAGACAAATGTGACAAAAAAAAACAGAATATCATATTTTCAAAGAATGTATTTCCAAATTAGAGATTATTAGTGGAGAAGTATTTGGTCACTTAACAAACAAGCGGGATTTCTGGCTGTCAAAGAGGTTTAACTTCTAACAAGGTCTAACGAGGTCTCCACTCGTTACCTGTATTAATAGCATCTGTTTTAACTCATTATCGGTATAAAAGACACCTGTCCACAACCTCAGTCTCTCACACTCCAAACTCCACTATGGCCAAGACCAAAGAGCTGTCGAAGGACACCAGAGACAAAATTGTAGACCTGCACCAGGCAAGCAAGACTGAATCTGCTTTCGGTAAAAAGCCAGTACACATTCAGGCCCGCCTTTGGTTTGCTAGAGAGAGTTTGGATAATTCAGAAGAGGACTGGGAGAATATTATTGGCAGATGAAACCAAAAAATAACGGTTTGGTAGAAACACAGGTTCTCGTGTTCGGAGGAGAAAGAATACTGAATTGCATCCGAAGAACACCATACCCACTCTGAAGCATGGGGGTGGAAACATAATGCTTTGGGGCTGTTTTTCTGCAAAGGGACCAGGATGACTGATCTGTGTAAAGGAAATAATGAATAGGGCCATGTTTCAAGAGATTTTGAGTGAAAATATCCTTCCATCAGCAAGGACATTGAAGATGAGAGGTGGCTGGGTCTTTCAGCATGCTAATGATCCCACCACCCTCTTGCTACTGCCTCAATGTCATTTCCCTGAATAAGGGATGAATAAAGTTTTCTCAATCCAATCCAATCCAAACACGAATTTCGGGGGCCTGGAGTGGCCTAGCCAGTCTCCAGATATCAACCCCATTGAAAATAGTTGAAAGTCCGTGTTGCCCAACGACACACCTAAAACATCACTGCTGGAGGAATGGGCCGAAGTATCAGCAACAGTGTGTGAAAAGCTTGTGAAGAGTTACACAAAATGTTTGGCCTCCGACATTGCCAACAAAGAGTACATAAGTATTGAGATGAACTTTTGGTATTGACCTTATACTTATTTTCAACCATGACTTGCAAATAAATACTTTAAAAATCAAACTGTGGTTTTCTGTTTTTTTTCTCCACATTCTGTCTCATGGTTGAGGTTTGCCCTTGTTGACAATTACAGGCCTCTCTAATCTTTACCAGTTGGATAACTCACAATTTGTGGTTGTCAAAATACGTTAATACTACTTGCCCCACTGTAGGTGTAAACAACTTGTCCCCACAGTCTTAGAGAAGTGTTTTTTTCTCCACTTGCAGTGAGAAGAAAATGCTGGATGAGTGTGAGAAAGACATGCTGACTAAAGAGCAGAGCTGTGAAACAGCTAAAGAACGTTTCTCTCATCTTGTCAAAAATCTTGGCAGTATCCAAGCTGGAGTGGAGCACCTAGCAGAAAAACTTTATCACATCACGCTGGTATTTAAAAAAAAAGATAATATACATTTCTACATTTTTATTCCTTTGTTATACATGAATTAATGATATCATCAGAACAATTGCATGTTCTCACAGTTCTAAAAATGTCACATTTATTTAGTTGTACGTATATGCAGACCTCAATGGCATTGCATGTTAACTATGTATATTTCGTATTTTACTTTGAAGGTCTTTTTTGTCTTCACCTTTAACCAACATATGACATTATAAGCAAGGCATTAAGTCACAACCAGACTGCCCTGAGGATAAAAAAAAAAAACATCTGCTATAAGTGCTGTTGAAAGCAAATAATAAATGAATGAATTTCTATGTGTAAGCCATTTGTTCTGTTTATTGATTGCCTCTTCTTCCCTCTATGAAGAATGAACCACCACCAAAGATGGCTCTGAAGTCAAAAGAGGTTTTGGTGCATCAGCTGACTCAGTGTCAAAAGAAAGTGCAGTTACTCAAAGAAAAGCTTCAAGGAAAAGACCTCGAAGAGATTAAGAAGGACATGGAGGAAGAGGAGGTGAGATGTAACGTTATTCAACCCGTATTCGGGAAATTTCATGGTCACAGTAGCAAGAGGGTGAGAATACAGACACAGGAAAATAAATTTTAGGCATAGATAAAAAGGTAATAAATAAGTTTTATTTAAATATATATATAGAGATAGACACAAATGAATATGCAGCTGGCATGACTTCTCACACGTTATATCATTCTCTAGTTCTACTTTATGGTTGAGAAACAACTGCCTCCTTACAACAAAAGAGTCACCATGTCTGAAGACCAAGAGATGGACGAGTTTACTAACGGTGAGATTGCACACCCAGTCTAACAGTTAGCATTCTTACTGACAACCATTTTGATTTCAGAAGACGAGAATGAAGACGAAGAAGGTATCCCCTCTCGAGAGGCGATGAAGCGCCGCTCTCTGACTATAGTTGAAATGTCCAGTAAGAAAACCTGGAAGGTGAAAAAGGGCAAGTGAATAAGAAAGTGAAAGGCCAAGAAGGGAGAGAGCGGAGTGGGGTCTTCCTGTGGTCCATACTATAAGTAAATTGGTGGATAAGTACATAGCTCTATGGATTGATTGATGGACTGGATTATTAGAATAACTTAAATAAAAAGATAATCCAATTGAAAAAAATAATACTTTGAATCCTAAAACAGTAGAAACTGGTCACTGAGAATCCTTGCAGATGAATAACTTGACTCAAAGAGGGAAAAAAGGTTATCGGGCTCGATCGTGATGACTTCAAGGACTTGGATTGAATTGACTGTAGTGTATTTGCAGTCAGAGGAAAATATTTACTTGGTTTTCATTTTCCACTTTTGGTCTTTTCAGTTTACAGTTGATCTTTTTAGTTGGATGGAGTGAAGATGACATTTTCATTTATGAGGAATCATATCAATGAACCTATTTAAAGTTTGTAGGTTGCTAGGCGGCGTTACTGTTTTTTTCAGCGAGTCAAAAACAATGTCCTAGAAATAGAGTACAACAGCAGTGACGTTCTCTATGCATAATTGATATTCAAATGATGACATAGAGACAACCACATAAACAAGTTTTTACAGTGAACAAAATGTCTGACTCACTTACTGGGTCATTAGGTATAGAATGTTATTTCTGCAAGTGTATGTTTTTAAATCTTTGTTGTTAGCAACAAAAGAAAAATATTGTTTTTGGAAGGGGGCTGTATGACACTGGAAATACTGACATGATTCGGCTGTCATTCAGGTGGACTAGTACACTAATTTATATATATTTCCAAGAGTGAATTGACCGTTCACACTGATTTTTAAGGAGTTCACACAATGACATGATAATTTTTTTTCTTGATCAACCAGAACACAGATGGTTCTACTGTATCAATGTAATAACATTTAGTATTGTACATTTCATAAATGCAATAAAATTGTTTCCTCAGCCTTCCTAAATGTACTCGTCTGAGTGGCATGTTTGAACTTTTGAAGAACAACCAGTTATTTTGTATATCATGATCCATTGCCACTTGTGTGAATTACGAAGCAACCAAGGCTTTAAAAAACAAACATTGCCAATGACATAAATCTTTCCGCATCTCATCTCATTTTCTGAACTGCTTTATCCTCACTGGAGTTGCGGGGTTTCCTGGAGCCTATCCCAGCTGACTCCAGGCCAGAGGCAGGGGACACCCTGAATCGGTGGCCAGCCGATCGCAGGGCACAAGGAGACAGACAACCATTCACACTCACACCCATACCAAGGGACAATTTGCAAGGGTGTCAAACTCGGGTTGGTTCATGGGCCACATTAACGTCAACTCCATTTCATGTGGGCTGGACCATTTTAGATCTAATATCTAGATTTTTTAAATTTTTTAAAATTGGATTAAAAACCTGGATCAAAAGCACTGAATAGTCTGTTTTTATCGATATAAAGCAATGCTTATTTGAGCTTGTTTTTCTTAGTACAGTCGCTCCCCTACTTACGAACATTCAAGATACGAATAATGGTGTATATACAAACATGTCTGCGCGTATGTCGAAAAATGTTTGGAAAAACATGCTGTGAATTAGATTTTGTATTGGGCGCCTTTTTCCAAGTAGTGCTTCTTTCCGCCGCTAATACCGACACTTGCCGCTGTGAGAGCTGACCCAGCATCCACCTTCCTCTGCCCAGTTTGTTGCAGTGTGTAAGTGCGTGAACGTATCTCCAGTGCGCAAAGAACTTTTTTGATTTTTATCATTCAATATCTAGTGCATCCATTATTCAATATGGTTGGTGAAAAGCGAAAGGCTTCTAGTGAGAGTTGTAGTGCAAAGAAGAGGCAAGACATTTCATTTGAAACGACCCTCTCTTGATATAAACTACTCCTCTTCTTCCTCCTCCTTCTCCATCATCTCCTTAAGCATCGAGTACATCTTCCAAAAGTAAGTTAAACTTAATTTTATGTATCTTATTATGTACATGTACATACTGTGTATCTCTCTCTCTCTCTCTCTCTCTCTCTCTCTCTCTCTCTCTCTCTCTCTCTCTCTCTCTCTCTCTCTCTCTCTCCCCCCCCTCTCTCTCTCTCTCTCTCTCTCTCTCTCTCTCTCTCTCTCTAACATACGTAATACAGCACTGTACGTATTATCTCCATTTTATTAAATGTTTTATTCAGTACAAACCAATACATGTTACTTATACAAGCCTTAAACATACTTATATAAACCTTCAATATACTTATATAGGCCTTAAACATAAATCATAATTACAAAATATAGCACTGAGGCAACTTACGAACGAATTCAGCTTACGAACGATCGTTCGGAACGTAACTCGTTCGTAAGTTGGGGAGCGTCTGTATTGGAAAATGTCTTTTAATCATGTTTTTTTTATTTCAAATGGAAAAAATATTTTTAAGTGGGAAACGGAAAATATTTGTATATTTAAACTAGAATCACAAAAGAAAAAAATAATTAAAAAATTGCAATGAATTATTTTCAAAAGGTTTTAAATAATCTATAATCATTTGAATTTGATCCTAAAACAGAAAGTCAGCACTCATGATTTACTTTCTCGGGCTGCACAAATTGATGCAACGGGCCAGATTTGGCCCCCGGGCCGCCACTTTGATCCCTGTGATTTAAAGTGTCGCAGTCTAACATGCATGTTTTTGGGATGTGGGAGGAAGCTGAAGTACCGAGGACCACCACTATGAGGCCAACGCGCTAACTCATCCGTCGGTCTGCCTGGGAACTACTTTGTGTCAACTATTCTTCAGCATATACAAATAGAATTTCCCAAAAAGAGCATGTGAACCTTTTGGCTTTAAAGGTGCTTTCCCACGGTTCTAAAACTTGTGTTACTGTCCCATGCATAAAAGAGGTCAACCTGTGTCGTCTGTGATTTGATTTTAGTTTATTTTTGTGAAATTGGTCTGCAACTTTAATAAGTCAAGTTTATAAGTAAAAAAAAGGGCAAAAACGATCATGCACATATTTACCTTGACACTTATCTACACAATGGTAATTTATTTATTTGTTTGTTTGTTTATTTCATTTATGTATTTATTTATAGATTTTATATTTCACATGCAGATTTATTTCCATATTTACTTCCATACTTATTTCCATATTTATTTCCATATTTATTTCCATATTTATTTCTATATCTATCCATTAACGTCCTTAAATCATGTGACGTTTTTTAACCATGCCTACCGAAGACTTTTTGTTTTGCACCGCCCCTTTTTAATTTGTGCGTGTCCCTTGCTCTGCTTGTTATTTTGAACCAACATTTATTTCCTCTGTATTTGGAGTCGCCATTGACACCACTCATTTGTAATTTACGTGTACGATTGGTTGAAAATGATTCTTTCATGCAAGAAGTAAAGAGACGTGCGAACATTTCTAGAGTTTAATGCTAATTCTGAACAGGGAAGTGTCGCGAAGAAATCATACAATTTGAACGTAATGATTACGTAGGAGTGTTCAACACCAGCCAAGTAGGGAGGAGACCATTCCAACACACATGCATCACCCACCCACAGCAGTCAGTCAGTCCACAGTTCTTGTCACTCCATTCTTAACAAATGAAGATCGAGGAATACTGTATTCGTCTACAGAGGATTCGAGATCAACGCACGTCGAGAGTAAGGTGAGTCTAAAGACGTTTTTCAAACATAATTTGTGTGTACAATTCTTCATGCGGCCCGGTGTGGTCGGTGTTTAGCGTGGCGGTCTCGCAGCTCTGGTGTCCTGAGTTCGAATCCAGGCCATGTCCATTTGTGTGTAGTTTGCATGTTCTTCCTGGGCCTGTGTGATTTCCTCCCACCGCACAAAGACATGCATGGTAGCCCTATTGGACACTTTAAATTGTCCCTAGGTATTGGTGTGAGTGTGTATGGTTGTCCATTTCCTTGTGCACTGTTATTGGCTGGCCACTGATTTATGGTGTCCCCTGTCTCTGGCTCGGAGACAGTTGGGATTGGCTCTAGCACCCGCCTGTGACACTAAGTGGTTCAGAAAATGAGATGGGTTTGTTGTAGAAGCTAATACATGGTGTCTCTTGGCAATATACTTTTTTTAACACCGGTCAGCCATTTGTATTATAGAGATAGGTGTTTTAGCCTCAGAGTTTAACAACTCCTTCAGAAGATAATTGACAAAATGGTGCAGCGTGTTGTTCACCGTTTTTCTTCTCCAACTCAGATGAGACTGCAGGTGTGGGCGAGATCTGGCCCTGTGTGGTGTGCATGAGATAGTGTGGGAGATGAGGACTCTTTTTCCGGTGAGTGATGGAGGGGAGCCCCACAGCCTCCGCACGAAGATGAGCAGGATGAAGAAACTACTGGGGCTAAATCACTCAGTGGATAACCATGTTGACATGGAGCCGGTGGTATGGCTGAGGAATTTCCAGCTGTTGGATTCTGAAGAACAGTATGAGGTGAGCTGTTTGCTGCAGTCAGTCACATATAAACATTTCAATGATATTGGGGATTTACTATGTAATATTATTTTTCAAGGTAAGAGGAATGTGGGTTTAATTATTGTTGTTGTTCTCGACTGTTCTACTTCTGTTCCTGAGAATTCTTAATTCCTTTTCCGTGTTATAGAGAGGTGACTTTTTTTCTGTCTTGAGGTCTCCATCTTTATATAAATAAAGTCCCTTTATTGATTTAAATAGGCTTTTTATAGTTTACAGCTAATGCTTGTCAAAGTTAGTTAATAGCCCAGAAACAAAAGATTGTGGGAAATTGGTTGAAAGAATGACTCATTTTTTTTGAACACATGACTAGTGAAAAATATAAGAAAACAATAAAAAGAAAAGAATTATTCTGTAGACATTAGAGGTAAGATCTCGCCAAAAAATTCCGGCCTAACCCAACCCATGCCCAGGGTATTATTTTTTGGCCTGTCCAAGCCAAAGCAATTAACTTGATTTGCAGGCCCGAGCCCAAAGCAAACCCGAAATTTCATATTTTATAAGGGAGGACTTGGGACTCCTGACACGAGATAATATAGAGTTTTGACGATTTCAAATGTTTAAATGCCTGCTCAGCATCGAGGTGCCAGTCTTCCATGCTCGTCTGAAAGCAAAGCTAATAAACTACATTCAGCAAAGCCAATGCAAGTTTCTGTCGGATATTCAACAATCAATTTGAAGCTTTTCCGAACCACAGCCTTACCGCTGTGTGTTTGTCTTTTCAGTTCTCCTGTCTTTAACTTAAAAAAATAGATGCAGACTTGTAAAAGGGATGGATTATTAAGAGGAAGGTGTTCACGTGACGTGTGTAGAGCATGCTCTAGCTCTGTGGCTCCTGTTTAGTACCGTATTTTCAGGACTATAAGGCGCCATTTTAAGGCGCACCCCCAAAGAATGCCATTTTTTCCATATGTAAGGCGCACTGTCTGTTTTGGAGAAAATGTAAGGCTTTTAAGTGCGCCCTATAGTCGTGAAATTATGGTAATTGCTATTGACTTCCAGGTATGAAGCACTCACTACAGTCACCTCTAGAGCCAGCCATTGTTGGTGTATTGGATTTTTTTTGTATAAAATCTTGCAGTGGGGGGGGGGGCTATGTGATGGAAGCTTTTGTAAACTAAGATGGTATCTGCATATTTAACAGTATTGTTTCAGTTCAGGCGTTTGTTTTTTTAATATCCGACAGTGGTGGTTTTTCGATTTTGGGTTTCTGTTTTTCCATATATAAGGCGCACTGGATTATAAGGCGCACTGTCTATTTTGGAAAAAAATTAAGACTTTAAGCCTTATAGTCGTGAAAATACAGTAGTTAAATTATTCATTTTATAACATTTTTAGTGGGGGGCAGTTGCATCCCAGCCACCCTAAGGTAGCCGTTGTGGACAGTTGATACTGTACCACCATACTGCTGCTGTTCCTAAGATTTCTCTTAAAATAGTCTGACTACAATTTACGTAGATCGGCAGTTCTTGGTCATAAATAAGCCACTGCTTCGCTTGTAAACAATTTACAGCAGATCAAATGTTTCATATTTAGTTTTGTCATGTTCCCCATTTTAGTTCCTTCGATAAACTTCATCTATGGTGACTGTTAAAAAAAGAAAAATGGAAGCAAGCCGACTGTTCATAGTTAGTAAATAACAATAAGATTGAGAAAAACAAAACACCAAACTGGAGAGCATAGAGTCGCCACACCCATGCGCGCCGCCATCTTATCACTATCATCATTTCATCATGATTAATTACCATTATTATAGGCCGCTGCCGTTGCTTCCTAAAATTGGCACCAGATTGTTACGCAGCTATTTCATCTAATGGAAATTTTATAAGTATTTCTTAGTTTAGTATCCACACATTGTTGAGTACACATTTTTAGAAACATATACTTATTTTTTAAAAAGTCAGCGAGAGAGATGACACATCATTTTAGTATAATTTTTTTTCAGCCAGATAATTCCGTGTCGGGTCTGGTTCAGGCTCGGGCTGAAGATCTTGCCTCTACTAGACAATATTAATTAGAAAAAAATACTCAAATTGGAGATCGTCGTCTCAAAAAATACTGTATTTAATTACTTTTATGAGAGCCAAAGTATTTTGTAATTAGGGAAAGCTGTCAAATTCTTTTTGATGAATTTATGTGTTTACTCCAACTCTTCACAACATTATTTTAATAAGACCCCGTGCGTTCATAGTACTCCTGTTGACTCTCTCCTGGAAATGCATATTCTATCATGTTCTAGTGTGCAAATGATGAAGTTTAAGGTCAAGCAAGCCTAGTCAACATATAGAATACTGAGTGACGGATCACTGAGTTAGGGAATTTTCTTTTTGTTTGGTTGTCACCTCCTCACCATTCAAGTGACTAATTTGGAATAATTGCATTTTTTTTCTGGCTCAGTTTTCCTATTTGTTATTTTTCTTTTGTGGAAAACAAAGAATGCATGGGTAAACTTGAATGAATGATGCTCAATTGATTGCTTCTCGATGGCCAGAATCTCATTAGTGAAACAAAAGCTCTTTCTTCGATTCACTGAAAGCCAGACTATAATGAACATTTTGTCCTGTTTGCTTGTTCGGACTGTCGGGTTTTGTGGCTGTAAAATATAGTTTCCAATTATCTGGATGCATTCAAAGTGCAATGTCAATAATCTGGTAAAGGCGTGAATGTGTTTTTGGTGAGCAGATGAGGAATTGATAAAAAATCATCAAGTTTCTCAGAAACCTACACCAAAGCGGTTTAGAAAAACAATTCAGATTGACATCGCTATGTATTAAGATTACAAAGCTAGAATTTGGGAAAAGCCAACAATTTGGGCTTTATTTTTGTTGTTCGGTAGGTGTCATGTTTTATTAAAATATTTATTCATTCATTCATTTTCTTCTTTCACCCCTGCTCAAACCACTAAGATGCTCAAACCATGAAGACGCCGGGCCGCCCTATGTGTATAACGTCTTGAAAAATTGCTGCTAGTTGTATTAAACAGGGGTACTTGAAGTAATACAGCCAGAGATTTTTTCGGATAATTTTTGTGATCTGATTACTATGTTTATGATACTCTTGTGCAATTGCAGTTTTTTTGTCCTGGAACCCTAACATCTGCAATTCATTCACATACAGTGGTACCTCGAGAAACGAGCTTAATGCGTTTCAGGACTGAGCTCGTATGTTGTTTTTCTCGTAACTCAAATGAACGTTTCCCATAGAAATGAACTAAAAACGAATTAATTTGTTCCAACCCTCTTAAAAAAACACCAAAAACAGGATATTGGATTGGAAAATCATTTTCATTTGTTCTAATTCGCCATCTATTAACAAAGTAACAAATAACTAGTGGTTTAATAGCACTCAAATATGTTTAATATTATTAAAATTAGACAGATTTCGCAGAGGGGCGAGAGACGGACAGAGAGGGGTTGAGAGTAAGAGAGAGGGGGGACTTTTTGCACGGCAACGTGCGCGTAACATAACAAAAACAAATTAAAAGGAAATTGGATTACGATGCAGACACTCAAAACAAATTTAATCTAACCTTACACTAAACTTAATTCTAATTTTGTTTTAAATGTTGTTACCTTTCTTCTCTATTGGCTCTATTTATCTGACCTCCACGCTGACTTTCAGATGCAACCTATCAAGGGTCGTTTGCTTTTGTGTTGCCTTCAAAATTTTCCGAACATGATGCACACAAATGTCCTCACAATAGGATAATGCATGACCACTTGCCAACGAGAAGAAGTATATATGCCATTCGCACTGACTAACGGGAAAAAAACACTGAAAAAAATGCAACGCTCCGCCCAGTGCTCGCAGAGACATTACACGTTGGAGTTGTGGGGAGAAAGACAGTGCCCATGATGTTCTTAAGAGCAGCCTCTCGCATCCGCTGTCTCCTCGTATATCAGAATTTGTCTCGTATCTCAAGATAAATATTTGCTCAAAATTTTACTCGTATCTCAAATTGCCCGTATGTTGAGGTACCACTGTTTATGTATATATTCCACGTCACTGTGTGAGAGTGACTTCCAAATCTCGCGAGATTTTAGACAGGTTCTCAGTTGCTTACCGTAGCCGCTCCGTATTTTATTTATAATTTCAACTGGTCGTCTGTTGACTCACAACGTAACCAGCATGCATTAAACTGCAGCATCTTGTATGCATGGACAAAGCTAAATCTCTTCTTGGGTAAACATTGCAACGGCTGACACAGGGGTAGGGAACCTATGGCTCAGGAGCCACATGTGGCTCTTTTGATGGGTGCATACGTCTCTCCGCTAACCTGTGAGCTAAAATACAGAAACCGCTGGTGAAAGGGCTGAGATACTACGTTTAGAGCTGCTTTAATCTTCCCTTTTTTTGCATTAGACTTCCAGAATGCATACTCATTGATTAGCAACTGCATAAGAATGTTGTCAAAAGTCTCCAGAGTTTTTTTCCCACTTTAAAAGTGGTGAAATTACGAAAAAAGGGCACCCATTGACATGTATTTTCACTTTTAAATTCGGAGTATGGCTCACAAGGAATAACATAAGAAAATATGAATTGTTTGTGGCTTTCTTCGTCAAAAAGGTTCCTGACCCTTGGTCTAACAGGTATGAATGAGTCTATCGCGAGACTTCCAACTATTAACTAACTAATTCCAACTAATTTGAAAAATTGCTCGGGTTTTAATTTTTTTTAAAAATGTGAATGCAATAACCTTCTATAGAATTCTTCTTGCACTACTAAATGATCATTTTACTCTAAAATGCATCATTAAATTGTTTTTTTTTTTCAGTTCAAAACCATTAGCTATGTGATCTAACTTTCCTCGCATGTTAGACGTTTTGATTTGTTGAAGTGAAAGAGCTAAAGTTACCTTTTCAGACAACAGATATGTTCTCGACTCTAGGTGTGTCCAAGCCACACCCCTGACACTTTAGAAACACAAGCTACTCTCTTGTAGAAAAAGTGTCCCAGCCAGATTCTTTGGCCAGAAAGTTGGTGTCTAGTTGTCTGCCTAATTCAGAGATGCTTTGAATTAACTCATTCATTGCCATTGATGGCAATCTACCTCAAATCTATGTTGAATGTTAATTTGGATTTGACGTCTTTTTCTGTAATTTGCAGGAAATCAATTTCAACAAGAGTCATTAATTATCCGGCATATTTGCTGTACAACTGAGAATTTTCGAGAATAGCTGTGAAAAATTTAGCGTGTTGCTTATTTTTAAGCATTACCCCCAAGTGGCTATAATTTCATTTTCATATTTGACGTGTTTGTTGACTTTGTCCATAATTTCACTTTAATAAGTGCCAAATTTAATTGAAGGGGAAATCGCCCTACAGTGATGGGGCAGTGGTAAAAGCATACAAGAACACCTCATCTCATCTCATTTTCTGAACCGTGTTATCCTCATTAGGGTCGCAGGGGGTGCTGGAGCCTGTCTCCGGGCCAGAGGCAGGGCCTGAATGGGAGGCCAGCTGATCACAGGGCATAAGGAGACAGACAACCATGCACACTCACACCCATACCTATGGGCAATTTAGAGTGTCCAATCAGCTTACCATGCATGTCTTTGGAATGTGGGAGGAAACCAGAGTACCCGGGGGAAACCCACGCAAGCCCGGGGAGAACATGCACACTCCACACAGTTGGACATGACCTGGATTTGAACCCATGACCGTAGCATTGTGAGGTCGACGCACTAAACACTCGCTCCACTGGGCCGCCCCCTCAATCCATATTTAGCTATTTTCAACCAAAAGGTTAGCGGGTGGGCTTCACAGTTCTGGGGTCGAGGGGTTTGGGTAGGCTAGTGTCTGTTTTCTATGGGCACTCCGGTTTACTCTCCCATCCCAAGAACATGCATGGTAGGCTGCTTGAACACTCTAAATTTAACCCTAGTTATGCGTGTGAGCCTTAATGGTTGTCCGTCTCCTTATGCCCTATATTCGGCTTGCCACCAATTCCCCACCCGGTGCCCAAAGTCACCTGGGATACGCTCCACCACCCCCTCGACTCTTGGGAGGATAAGAGGTTCAGAAAATGAATGGATAATTTATTTTCCCAACTGTGTACTCGGCTGCAAATTTAGCATGTCTTACTTTGAAATGTCTTTCCACATGACTCTTTTTGTTATTTGACAACTACAAAGTGAAAATTCAGGCAGTCCTTCCACATTGGCAATGACTAAAAATGATTTGGTCCAAGGAATATTGAATCCTCTATTTTCTTAATTTTTTTTCTCTTTTCCCCCTGGGATCTATGGCCTATCTATCACCGGTTTGTTTACAGCAGCGACGTCTAGCAGGGCAGGCCTGCCGATAGAAGTGTGTGTCACAGGCTATGATGCAAATCTTCGTTAATAGAAATGTTGAAATTTAATAATCTTCACATTCTTGCAGCATTGGAAAACATTAAGAATGTTTTTGTGATGTTTCCCCTCCTACAGAAACCATTTAAAACAAAATATATATTTCTTTTCCCCCTTTTCAAACGTTTTTGGAAAACTTCCAGGCAGCCCCTAAGGCAGCGCTAAAGAGCCACACGCCGATCTAGAACCTATGGTTGTAGACCGCCGTAGTAGTGCTTCATGATTTCATCAACTGACAAGATGACTGGCTAAATTCCAAGAATTGGTTGAGATGACATTCAATTCGACCATTATCATAAATGACTCCGTTTGTCATGAGATTTGCTGTGCACATGTAGCTTTGTCACCATGCTAAATTGCATCTCTTATTGTAGTGAGCCACCCATTGGCGTGGCTGATCTACTTGCCGAAAGACATTTAGCCTACTGACGTCTGTCCGAGGACCAACTCGTCAAGGGGGCATCTGCCGAACGTAGAATTAGCCGAACGACAAATTGGCGGACCGACTAGCCGGCCGAAGGACGTTGTGCCGACGTGCTCGCCCCGCCCCCGGTCGTGTGTGTGTACATATTTTTCAACCTCTTCAGTGTTGTTTTGTATACGTAACCAACCTCTCCACTTTTTTGTCTTGCGAGCACGTTTTTGTTTAGGGTCCATTACAGATAACATTATTTTAGGAAATTTATATTCAAAAGGATTTGCTTAGAACCTTAATTCCAAGATTATTCTCAATGTTTTCTATGCTGGTGTAGATTACGGTATTTACTGTTATAAATACCTTTTTTCTTCTGTGATTATCGTCCTTACTGTTATGACTACTTTCTTTGGCCGTGAATAAATGCCCTTGTTATTCTAAATGAATGTTGTTATCTGTAACGGGCCGTATATGGCTCGCGGGCCGAGGTTGAAAAACATGTACACACACACGGCTGGGGGCGGGGCAAGCGCGTCGGCACAATGTCCTTCGGCTGGCTAGTCGTCAGATAATTAGTCGTTCGGCGAATTCTACGTTCGGCCAGATGCCCCCTCGGCCGGACGTCAGTCGGCTAAATGGCTTTCGGCAAGTAGATCGTGTGCCGTCGGAGCAGTGGTTCTTTTGCCCGATGGGCAGCATGGGCTCAATTTCTACTCTGTGCCTTTGTGTATTTGGGTGCCAAAGCTTGTCGACGTCTATGTGTACCCTATGAACGACTGCCGAACAGTTTACGGTGTAGTTCCCCTTTCGTGTGACACCAGTTGGAAAAGGCTGTAGGACCCAACGAGCTTGACTAAGACAAGTGGTATTTAAATGAACATACTCCATTAAAAAAAATGAACATACTCCATTAAAAAAAAAAGGTAGTGATATTTTACCACTTTGCGGCTTTAGCATTTGCGGTTTTTTTATATTAAGCATAAAAAAGTTCATAAAAATGTCAAAATTCATACAAAACCCGCAAAAAAATTCTTAGAAAATACCAGAAGATGGGGGACAACCACTCAACTCAGCACCCAAAAAAAATGTCGTGCAGCCGTAATTTTTATCTGAAAATAGAGCTTTCTGAGCAGCAAAGAACCTCGGTGACGGTGGATTTTTTTCAAAAAAAGTGAGCCCTGGGTGACGTTGCGGTGGATGCCGTGGTCCTGAACCGAAAATAGAGGTTACTCAGCAGACTATGGGAGCCTCGTGATTACGGAACGGAAAGTGTAATTTCCCAGAAATGTTTCAAAGCGCAAGCCCCAGGCGATGTTACGCCGGACGGCATTGCCCTTGTCTAAAAATAGAGCCCTTGTGGGGTCCTCGTGGAGGACCAACATGGAAGTTGAGGTTCCATTCAAATCTGGGCTGCGGGCTGACATCATAGCTCTTATCCAAAAATAGACCTCCTGGATGGGCAATTGATGCCCGGACGGCGCCAAGGAGGGAAGTTGAAGTTTAGTTTCACCCCAAATAATGACGGCTATAATGATGAAGAACGTGGTCTGAGCAAGAAACTTTCAAAATAGCTCACAGTTTAAAGCAGTGTCACTGAGATTGATGACAACATGGTCATAGCCATGGAATATGGCAATCGTCTTGACAGTTTCATGTCCTGGGCAAAAGCATATTTGTACTAAAAAAGAAACAAGCTGTCACAATTCCCTATTATTATCTTCCTTGTGCGCCCGAGAAGAAGGGTATAAAAATTTACAAAGAAATTTTTATTAAGTTTAGTCAAACGTTAGGTTGAGATTATTTTTGAGTGTGTCTGCATTGTAATCCAAGTTCATTTAAATTTGTTTATGTTATGTTACGAGCGTGTTGCCTTCCAAAAAGGTCCCCCCCTCCCTCTCACCTACCCCCCCCCCTGTCCCTCTCTCTCTCCCCTCTGCAAAACCCGTCTAATTTTAGTACTATTAAACCACTAGTTATTTGTTACTCTGTTAATAGATGGCGAATTAGAACAAATAAAAATGTTTTTAAAATCCAATATTGTCCTTTTGGTGTTTTTTCAGAGGGTTGAAACAAATTAATTTGTTTTTAGTTTGTTTCTATGGGAAACATTCATTTGAGTTATCAGTAAATCGACATACGAGCTCAGTCCCGCAACGCATTAAGATCAAATCTCAAGGTACCACTGTATATTCACTGTGAGCACAATACTTAAAGTATTTACATTTTTTATATATCCTATATTATATTTAGATATTAATACATTACAGTCCTTTTATAATATTATAGCTGTAATATTTAAAAAACGTCTGGTCTACATTATCCGCGATATTCAAGGGACTACTGTACTGGTTCAGAGTAAAAAAAACATCAATCCCCAAAATATCAAGATCTTGTTGATC
Source organism: Stigmatopora nigra (assembly GCF_051989575.1). Classification (NCBI taxonomy): domain Eukaryota; kingdom Metazoa; phylum Chordata; class Actinopteri; order Syngnathiformes; family Syngnathidae; genus Stigmatopora; species Stigmatopora nigra. The sequence continues at coordinate 3,563,921 of NC_135513.1, forward strand.
AGTTAGCTTGTTCATTACTAGTTTATTTTCTCTATATATCCATTATGCCTGTGGGAGTTTTCAAAAGTTAATTGTCAGAGAAATTTTTCTTTATTTGATTTTTTTTAATTACCCTAAGGAAAAATTAAAAACACATATCACCACCAAACAAAAATCATTGTTTGCCGGTATTTAGAAAATGTGCTTTTAAAAGTGTTTTGTTGTTGTTGTTATTGTAACATTGCCATGGTGCCCTAGGGTCTGTTGTATACACTAACACGATCACTTGGTTTAATCTGATAGGGCCAAGTGCAGGAATGGAGGGAGGAAGATGAGAGCGGAGCCGTGTTTGGCATCACGCTGCGTCGAGAGCCTGTTGTGGCAAGTGAAAACATGGCAATGGCGGGAGAACCCACGGACTCCACTTATGTCCACTACCAAACAGTGAAGCTGCGCAGGCTCAAAGCTGGCACATTGGAGCACTTGGTTACTCATCTTCTGGATGCCGAATGTCAGGAACCTGATTACGTCCATATTTTCCTCTCTACCTACAGAGCCTTTACCTCTACCAGCAACCTCATAGAGCTGCTTTTCCAAAGGTGAGAATCTCCTTCACTGAATAGAGACAAACTAACAAATGTGGGTTTAAGATTTGACTGCTATCTATATATTTACCTATTGTTCCAACGAGCTTGGTTTTTGCAATTGTGTAGCCATGTCTTGGTTTTCTATTTCAATTGAGAACATTTTTGTAGGTTTTTACATTATAACATACCTTTCATAAGGGTACACCTGCATGATCTTACTTAGACGTCAAACTCTTTTCTATTACACATTTTGCCGTCATAAAACAAATCCAAATCAATTCACATCTACAATATCTTGACATAAAGCAAAACAGTTCTCTTCAGTTCATGTTGTCTTCTTTTAGTATTGTTTGACTGTTTTTTGTTCCTTTTTTACGGACATGTTTCAGTGTTAATTGTTAAGTTGGAAGCAATATGGTGAAACATGTCAGGTGAGGAAACAACCTAAAATCTTTTCCTGGGAAAAAAAAGAATAAAGCCAGCCAAAGAATAAATCAACAATTCACAACCTGCATTAAGAACTATTAAATGAATCAAACACTTATCTTTTCTCTTCATCAAAAAACATTATGAATGAAACATGAATTCACTTGCAAACAGCATTTGTGGTGGATAATAAAACCCAACATCAGAAATGCCGAACCGCTAGCCATGTGGAAAGATGTCATATAATTACACTAAAACCAAAAACACTGCAAATGGAATCTATTAGGTTAAGATAGAATGTAATTTAACCTGTATGGCCTGATTTTAGTGGTTAATTCGGGTATGTCTCACCTAGTTCATAAATGCCTGCCAGGTGATTCATGCATGAAAGTCCAAAGATGCCAATCGTCATGCTCGTGATGTCACTCCAATTATGTTTAACAAACCCTATAGTATTTAATTGCTGCAATATATATATATATATGAACTTTACAAAGATGTTTCCCTAATGTCGTCACCTTCACCATAGAGCCTTCTCCATCAGCCTCAGAAGATCATTTTTATTTCATAATTTCCTAATTGAAAAACTTAGATTGCTGTTGTTTTTAGTGGGGAGGTAGAAGTTGGGGTTCTCATGCCAGTACAAGAGTGAATGTAATGTTATTTGTTAAACAGTTACCCTCATACATATGTTGCTGGTAACAACAGGTTTGTCCTCCACTTCCTCCAATGTCTAATCGAATCGTGTCCGGGATGTTTTTAAAATGAGCACACCCTGTATTTTGTGCAATCTTTCTGTGAATATTTTCAAAACAATGGGAAAGAAATAGAATTATTCAAGTGCTTTTATTTTCTTTTTCTCCCTATGTTACCATGCCGGTAAGTAAAGTAATGCACTATCAATAACGGGAAACTCTACTGGTGATATATCGTTGTGAGCAGATTGGGGACATTATAATTTTGGGTCAAGAAAATTAGAATTTGGTCGTTTGAAAAAAAACGTAATTTTCAACTACAGTAACACCTTGACATACGAGCGCCCCGACATACAAGGACTTTGAGATACGAGTAAAATTCAGCGCAAATATTCACTTTGAGATACGAGACAAATAATGATATACGAGCATACAGCCAGGTGTCTTTCTCGCCGCAACTCCCTCGTGTAAAGGTACCTTTAAACAATGGGCGGGGCATTGCGGGAGCGCAGTAGCGAGGAGGGGTCGGGGGGACCGCCTCTTTACAAAGGTATTCAAAGACGTGTTAGGGAAGTGGCAAGTTTTCTGATATTGTGGAAAAGAGGCCCCCAAACAAGTTAGCAGGTGGTTGTGCCTTATCCTATTGTGAGCATCTACATCCTAGACTGGTCGCCAGTTAGTCGTAGGGGACACAGAAACAGACGACCAATCACACTCCCAACCAAACTGCTACCGAGCAGGAATAGAGCCTGTGCCTGCCTCCACCAAAGTCAATCAATTGAGCCATTGATTATTATTTACAATTGATCAGGATTAGATTAGATTATATTAGACGACTTTATTCATCCTGCAGTCAGGAAATTTCATTGACTGGAATGGTAAAGGCTCACGTTGTTGTTTATAAGGGGCACAAAAAAGAGTAGGCTAAAGTTGACATCGGCAGGTACGTCTTCCCAAAAATCCCTGATCGGACAGAAAATTGTGTTTACTGCACCCCTAATACCAAGACCGTTTTCTTTTTCTCAGTGCCGACTCAACCACCTTTTGCTTGCAAAGGTGAGTGATTTACTATTAGTTAATGTGAATAGGGTATTTTCATTGTTGAGCATTGTTGTATTGATTTTTTGCATAGTGCATTGCTCCCAGTCATCAAACTGTGGTTGGGGGAATACAACGCCGATTTCCACGAACCCCCTCAATACCAGACTCTCCGGCTCCTATGTGCCAAGTTGCGCCGGCGCCTCTGCTTTCGACGCTTGGCTCAAACCGCGGCAACTTTGCTGAAAACGCTCCAGGAACAGGGTAACGTTTACTGCTATTTTTTTTTAACCAGTTATACTCGGCTTTTTAGTCACACGAGCCACAATCATATTTTTTTTACCGTGTCAGTCGTGTTTTGTTGTGGTTTGGGCGTTTTCCTATGTGATCACCCTCAAGTTTCACCTGCTGTTTCTTTCCCATTCTTTCTAAAAGTTTCTAATTATCTTGTCAACCGCTATCTGTGGCGTCATCAACCCGTACACTGGTACCTCGACATACGAGGACCCCGACATACGAGCATTTTGAGATACGAGTAAAATTTTGAGCAAAAAATTATCTCTAGATACGACAAAAAAATTGAGATACAAGAAAGCCAGGTGGCCAAGACATTAGAGGCACTTTATCATTGTAGCGCAATGTCTTTTTAGCTGCATCTCTTTCGTGTAGCACAGATATCTACGAGCACTGGGCAGAGCGTTGTGTTTTTTTTTAACGTCACTCAGCGCTAATGCCAGAGCGATCGCTAATACGAGGAGTATATATTACTTCCCGTTGGCTGCTCATAAGAACATCAGGGGCACTGGCTCTCTCCCCCGCAACTTCTTTTGTAATGTCTCTGGTTGCAACTCCCTCTTTGTAATGTTTCTGCGAGCACTGGGCAGAGCGTTGCATTTTTTCAGCACCCCGATTAAAGTTGAATGATCTGTAGATCCCAATGCTTTTTCATTGAGTTATTTTTTTTTTACTATTAGTGCTTACATTCTTCGTTTGAAAAAAAGGGGTACATTTTTGTAGAAAGAATATATAGGAGTAACTGACCCATTTATATCAACACTTTGCATACATGTCAACCAGCAGCACTTTTTACAATTTCAATGAGATGTTTTTTTCTTGATTTGCTTGAGATGTTTTTTTTTATTCACACTGAGAATCTTTATTTGAACACATTTAATGTACTTAGAATACAACAGTTGTAATAAAATGTTATATTTGCAGTAGACAATCATTCATTGTGGCTTTATTTTTACCTAAAACATGGCCAAATTAACTTAACCTGTGTATTACTGATTATTGCTATTATTTAATATTGTTAAAAGTAATTGCAAAAGGGCCATTAATCTAGTTATAATCGAATTACTAGTATGATTAGTCGACGAAGTATATTAGGGTACCGTATCTTGTTGCTACAGCAATGAATTACTGTCTTCCTTAATGCCTCAATGCTTGAAGTCTCACCGACTCGCGCCCTGTTGAGTGTGTGGTCGACATTCACACTTGCGTGCAATTGACAGATCACTGCCAGTTTACGTCATTGGATGACAGAGGCCTTTTCTGCTGCAAGGAGAGAGACAGAGAAACATTTATGAGCTTCCCTGTCTCTGATTTTGCGGAACAACTCACTAGATTAGACATGGTGAGTTTTTTTTCCATCACTTTACTCTTAAAGCCAAGAATCTGTCAATATTTGTTGATCACGTTTTTTTCAGGAACTTTTTGTGAAAGTATTACCATTCCACTGCCTGGGCTGTGTATGGTCTCAACGCGACAAGAAGGAAAACCGTTATTTGCCCACCACCGTCCGGGCTACAATTGCCCAATTCAATACTGTTACCAACCACGTCATCACCTCCCTGCTTTGCCCGCCTTCTCCGAGCCCCTCTACTTCCTCACCCATCTCGTCATCCAGATCACCATTTGGATTCCTCTGCCATCAAAACATACCTGGGCGTCTTCACTCCTCTCACAGCAGTCCATCCTGCAGAGCACGCGTCATTGAGAGATGGATTAGCGTGGCACAGGTCAGCATGTGGAAAAGAAGCGTGCGTCGACGACATCGGTCAAATTGGCAAGAACTCTAACCATTTTCTCATCTTGCAGGCCTGCAGGCAGCTAAGAAATTTTTCTTCCCTACGAGCCATCCTTTCAGCCCTGCAGTCCAACGCTGTGTATCGTCTGAAGAAGACCTGGGAGGCTGTCTGCAAGTGAGGAACCTACAAATCGGTTCAAAAGGAATTAAGTTAATACAGTCATTAATACAGTACATTTAGAGAGGATATGTGAAATGGCATTTTCTGGTTAAATTCCAATTGATACTGAACTGCCTGGATTAGGACTTTAATTTTTGATTACCAGGGGTTAACAAATAACACTTTGTTTTTATTATTTTGGATGTGGCCTGGTGGGGCAAGTGGTTAGCGCGTCAGCCTCGCAGCTCTGGGGTCCTGGGTTCAAATTCAGGACATGTCCATCTGTGTGGAGTTTGCATGTTCTTCCCGGGCCTGTGTGGGTTTCCTGCGGGTTGTCCGGTTTCCTCCCACATTCCAAAAACGTGCATGGTAGGCTGATTGGACACTCTAAATCGCTCCTAGGTCTGGGTGTGAGTGTGCACGGTTGTCCGTCTCCTTGTGCCCTGCGATCGGCTGGCCACCTATTCAGGGTGCCCCCCGCCTCATGCCGGGAGCCAGCAGAGATAAGCTCCAGCACCCCCGCGACCCTAATGAGGATAAAGCGGTTCAAAAAATGAAATGAGATGAGATGTGAATTTTCTTAAGATTTTGCCTTGAAAGTAACATATTTGTATTCACTATCAAAACCATGAATATGGAAGTGAAAATTGTCAATCGGGCGTTTCTTATACGAGAGAAATTGTAAAATTCAACGATTTTAAGGCAATTTTATGGGTACGGCTTTGACGTGGAGGCGATCAATATGCGAAAAAATACGGTACTATATTTCATTTCAAAACTAGGGGCAAGAAAATCTGGGAATGTAACAATGATCTGAAGTTAAAGTGCTATGTTTTACTCCCTAGAACAGTGTAACATTTAAATGGTTAGAAGAAGACAAATTTAAAGCTAAGTGCACATTGTCCTTTTTCTGGTACAAGAACTAGAAAAAAAAATAATGAATTAAAATGCCTAAAACTCCAAGTGCTGCAATTGGCTGGCAAACAATTCTAGGGGTGGAGGTGTATACCATAGTTGGGTGAGATAGGCTCCAGCACCCCCCGCAACCCTCGTGAGGAAAAGCGATATGGGAAATGAATGAAAACTCCCAAGTAACTTATATAGTTTCAGGAATAGTACACATGTTTCATCAGGGTATTTCTTTTTTTAGATGAAATTAGGTTATGCGTTACGATTTATAAAGTGCGTGTTAATTTAGTAGGTGCACCAGGAAATTGAGTAGTGACAAAGGTTCTCTGTTTGGAGCACAAACATTATTAAAATGTTTTTTTTTTTTAATCATCTTAAATTTTGGGGAAATTATTTGGTAACAGTTTCCCTAATACATTTTAAAAATGACAGATACTTACACATTAAACAAATATAGTCGTTCTAATCAACAAAACAAAGGAAATTGTATTTTCTGATGTAAGCTTTAGCCATAGACAGAAGTGAGAGATGATATGGCTCTATGGTCCTGTCAGTCAATTTGACAAGTTTCAAACAGTCAACAAAGCCTTTATGTCATGTTTTCAGGGAAAGTATGGTTATTTTCAAGCATCTGTGTGAGACATTTCCTGATGAGAACTGTGAACTGGCCACTCAAGAGATCCTGACAGAGGCAAGTAACATTTATGTACTTTGATGGTGCTACCAGAATGGGTTGTGTTTATTTGTGTTTGTTTGTTTTTTTCTTAGGAGGGGTGATAGGTTCATTAATACTTACCCATCCGATATAATTATCAATCACTGCAGGCAGACATCTTATTCAATTATTGACGTTTAATTAAATAGATTGCATCTTTGATAAAAACCTTACAAGGGTAGATACGTCAAGACTTCCTCCTGATCCCCAAAGTATCTCCCCGAACAGTAATTTCTGTACGGCTTTAAAGCCATAAATCAAAACAATTACAAGGTTATTGATTAATCCAACATGCGTAAGCAAAAACAACATCTGTAACTATAATAACAATCAAGGTATTTTAACAATAACAAAAGAGGAAACTAAAATCAAACTTCATTTGGATTAAAACAATCACACCTTCATTTGACATAACAATTACATAACAATTACATAAAGAAGCCCGGAGTGCGTCACGATGTATGAACACTATGCGAGTGTTGCTGGAAGTGGCAGATATCCGTATCTGTTGGTAGTCAAAATCCTTGGCGACTCCTTGCTGCAAACCAAGATCAACAGTCCTCGGAGCCCAAGACTGGGTGAGATGTCAGATAAACATTCCTTGGATAAACAGTCCTTGTGAGAGGACTAGATGACTGTTTATGACCCAGAGCACTCTTCGAACAGTTGGAAGAATGATTTAACAAAGAAATGATTTAATACACACATATATAATAGTATTACAGAATAAACCCAACAGCGGGTGTCATTGTTAAAAAGGTATCATCGGAAAACTGATTCAATTCTTAAGCTCTTATGGTTTTGGCCCTTTTTTATATTTCATTATTTCCAGGTGACTCTCTTCTTCACCTGAGGCTTTTTTTTCTGCCTGACCTTTACTTTATTGACTGAATGAAAAAGCTTAGCTTTCAGCCGTGTCTCATGCTTTATTATTCTAAATGTTGGTACATGTGTGTTACAATAAGGCTATTTATTTAGGTTATCATTAGCCCTGCAGCAAATAGAAAAATACCTAGAATGAAAACATTGTGTGCAAATCCCCTTCTTCAGTCTGCACTCTATCAGCAGGTGATGATGAAGCAGGGAAAGAACTGTTATGTAATTTATCTGTTGGGTTGTCACCTACCATTTCCTAGATTTTGTCACATGGGAAAATTCTTTTGGTCGTATTCACTCCAAGCTGATGTGATTTTTTCACACAGTGTGGGACTCGGCAAGAGGTCAGCACCAACTCCAGTTCACCCCTGTTGGGTTCCAAAAAAGTGGTGAGTCTTTGTCACACAATCACTCATGCCATTTTAAGGCATTTTTTTAAATCAATTGTAACGAATGAAAGTAAAGCTAAAATCTCCTGATACCCTATGTGATCGTGTCAGAGTCTTGTCCGCGTAAGTCGAATACGTTTCCGGTGGGGTTTAGACTCAGCCAGGGCTGCCCTATGTCACAGATTCTATTCATCATTTTGATGGACAGAATACCGAGGTGCAGCTGTGGCGTTGAGGGGGTCCTGTCTGGTGGCCTCAGTATTGCATCCCTGCTTTTTGTAGATAATGTGGTTCTGTTGGCTTCATCAGGTCGTGATCTCCAGTTCTTACTGGAATGATTCGTAGCCGACTGTGAAGTGATTGGCATGAGAATCAATTATGAGACCATGGTCCTCAGTAGGAAAAAGGTGCCCTGTCCACTCAGGGTCAGGGACCAGGTCTTACCCTAGGTGGAGGAGTTGAGTTCCTTGGGGTCAATCAGATTCATTTTTAAAGCCAACCTTGTGCAATTGTGCGCTCTGAAAAAATAAACATTGTTATCTCCGAAGGATCAAGGTGGAAGTGTACCTTACCTGGGCTCCTACCTGACTGTCCTCACTATGCTGGACACAGCTCTCCCAGACTCGGTGGAGGTGAGCGTCCCATGCATTAGACCAAGTCAATAGATGCAACTGTTTTTTCATGCCATTCCAATTCACTTGTGGTTTTCTTCTGGCCAAAAGGGTGGACTCATCAACTTTGAGAAGCGGAGGCGGGTAGGCTTTGCCCACTCATTTGAATTGTCTTTATTAACAGTCTACTTTTAAAATAATAATGTGTTAGTTTTTTCTATTCATTTAGGAGTGTGAGATTCTGTCTCAGATTCGTCAACTGCAAGCTTCCTGTTCTCAGTACCAGCTTACTGTAAACCCTCGTATAACCAACTGGCTGCAGTCATACACGCTCCTCCTTACAGATCAGGAGAGGTTAGAGGATTCTGTGTGTGGAGAGAATAATGAACATTATTCTAAATTTATTTTCTTCTGCTCTACAGCTATGAATTATCCCGTGAGCTCGAACCTCCCGTCGATCCATGTCCGAATTCTCCTAATTTATGGAGCGGTCATTTCCCGAATAAGAAGCTTGCTTCGTAAGTATGATGTTTATTCCTAAATCTAAAATTATGTGTTGCAAAAATGTCCTGGAAGCCTACACGTTAAGTAGAACCCATAACAATTGAGATCACTCTTGCTATCTCTTGCATTGTAAATTTATGTACTTATATGGCGATGCATATTTTAATGATTTCTCTGGAAAACTGTTTGGTAAGTTCATAAATAATTACCCTTCCGATGTAATTATCAATCACTGCAGGCAGACATCTTATTTAATATTTATTTATTGACATTTAATTAAATAGATTGCACATTAAATACACATATATATAATAGTATTACAGAATAAACCCAACACTGTTCTCATTGCATTAACAGACGATATTCACCCCAATAACCCTGTGACATTAATCACAGCTACTTTGGATACCTTTTTGGCGGGAACATATTTTAATCGTCCCATTGAACCCTACCACATACATTTTATTAAGTGTTCTAGTCATTGATGATTGAAACCTTCTTGACAAAGGGAGCAAATAAATACATGCCAAACACTAATGACATAAGCGTGCATTGCACATAACCCCAAAATAGCAATTTCTGATAGATAGCAAAATGGATGGCCTGACCAAATTTCTGACCCCCTGGCCTGAAAAAGTCTTCCAGTACCATTCTGGTCACTTGTAAAATTTAACGTGCCTGCTTTTGGGCACTTAAAATCCTTACTTGCCTATTAAGGACTTCTCCCTTTGGTTTCTAATAAAAATCTTACACCTACAAAATTTGTTTTGTGGCCAAAGCCCTGCTTGGGATTGAAAGAACTGTGGAGAGATGAACAATAGATGGCACTGTTGCTTTGGTAAACCCATGTACTCACTACAGTAAGAACAGGAGGTTTGCCTATTCGATTACCATAAAACTTTTGCAAAACTAGCACTTATTAATTTAGCTGGCTTTTTGCAGATATGGAGCGATATTACAAGTTTCTTCAAGCTGTAGTGCTGATGTTGAATTTATTAAACACACTAGTATACCCAAGGTAGAACCTCCACAGTATGGAAATGAGTCCCCGGAAGTTTTTTAAAACGGTGCAAATGGAGGACTCTCATTAAGCACCAAAATAGGCATCCGATTTTACCATCAAAATATCCCTATTTAAAGCCACTTTGAATTGGCGGCTAGGCAATGGACGACCAATCATGCTAACACTCCCACCGAGGGGTAATTTAGAGTGTCCAACCAGCCTCCTATGTATGTTTTTTGAGTGTTGGAGGAAACCAGAGTACCTGGAGTAAACCCATGTAAGCCCAGAGAAAACATGCAAAATCCACACAGCACGGTCCGGACGTGGGATCGAAACCTCGATCTCAGACTGTGGAGCCTACACACTAACCTTTCTTTTATCGGGCAAATTATTGTACAACTGCATTTAAAAAAATAATATCCACTATCACAACATGTGGCAAAAGTGTCCTCTTTAGTGTCCAGATTACATGTTATTGGGAGATGGGAGGAAACCAGAGTACCCAGAGAAAAACCATGCAAGCCCCGAGACAAAATGCAAACTCCACACAGTGAGGACCGACCTGTGATAGAACTCACCACCTCAAAACTGTGAGGCTGACGTGCTAACCACTACCCCACCCAATGTCCTACATATTATGATTTCAAATCAACTCAGAATTAAATACAACTTGCAATAGCCGTCATCGGTGGATGAAACAGACGGTTATAGATTTCATTCGCACCAGTAATTTTAAGTGAAGTACAAAGTTTGTTGCCACACTGAAATTTAAAAAAAAAAAAACAGGCAGTTGTTGGAAGACAGCCAAAGGGAGGCCAGCAGAGTGTAGGAAGATTATAAAGCACGGCACAACAATTTCTATGCAGAATAAAGGATACAGGAAATTTACAGGAAATTTCTTAACATTTTGAGATATTTTGTAACTTAGATCTTTTTTTCTCATCTCATTTTCTGAAACGCTTCATCCTCACTAGGATCGCGAGGGGTGCTGGAGCCTATCCCAGCTGACTTCGGGCCGATTGCAGGGCATGGGGAGACAGACACAACTATTCACACTCACAAGCATACCTATGGGCCATTTTGAGTGTTCATTCAGAACAACCATTCATGTCTTTGTAAAGTGGGAAGAAACCGGAGTACCCAGCGGAAACCCACGCAGGCCTGGGGAGAACATGCAAGCTCCACATAGGTGGACCAACCTGGACTTGAACCGAGGTCTCCCATTGGGATGTCGACCCACCTTGTCCATCTTGTTTTCATAACAGTCATTTGCAAATCAATTTGTTTCGTATGCTGAAAATTTTGTATTTAGAAGCATTCCTAAGGAGAGGCACCACTATACTTTTTGTCATTCCTTACACAGAAAAATATACGTAGTTACAATTTTTGTGCGCAGTTCACAGGCAACAAGTGACTGTTCTCTGCGGAAGGCTAACGCTGACCAGATGAGTGTGTCATCTTCAAGTTCGAGTAGTTCAGACACAGATGACCTCAACGTCCCTCATTCATCCGCACTCAGATTAAAACTCAAGGTAAGGCCATGATGCACATTGTCTTCTTGTGTGCCTGTTTAGTTAAAAAAAAACTGAAAAAATCTGAGCACTTAAACTGGTGAAAATGTCGGTCATTTTTTCTCAATTCTTCCATAGTCCCTCTCCAGCTCAATGCACAACATCAACGAGGACTACATGTCCTCATCCTCCTCTCCAGTCATCTCCAGCTCCTCACATCCCGACCTAAGCTGCTCCTCATCCTCCTCTTCAAGCCTCTCGATACAGCCGGTGCTGCCTGTGTACAACAAACAGCTCGATGGCTCGTGTATCATAAGAGTCAGCATTGAGTGTGTCAACAATGGCAATATCTACAAAAGCATTCTGGTGAGAGAGAAATAAGTGGTCATTCTGATACTCCTCAAAATCCTGCTTCCATTTATTCTTTACCAAAGCTAAAACAAACAACCTAATTGATACCTTAAGCTCTGGAATGTTGTCTATACTGTAAAAGGAAAAACTCAAAAGTTTTTAATTTAAAGTTAGTCCCTTTGAAATGAAGTTATTTTGTTATTTTCCTCAAGAATTAAGTTTGTCCCTTTTGAAATTAGGTTTTTAAAAATCATTTCCTTCAAGAATTTAAGTAGCATAGTGTTGCAAAAAAAAGCAACACTTATATTCCTATTATCTTTTATTATCCAAAAACGGACAAAAAATTGCCATCCGATGGTGTAGTGGTTCTTCCACCTGACTTTGTTTCGGGTAGTCTCTTTTCGATTCCCACTCGGTCGGTGGCTGCGTTATTGTCAGAGTGAGTGGTCGTTTGTATGCCCTATAACTGACTGGCGACCAGTCTCGCGTCTAGTATGCATTTCGACCGAAGACAGCTCGGTTTGGCTCCAGCAACCCCCGCAATCCTTTTGGGGATGGGCGGTAGGGGAGATCAATGAATGAAAAAGACGTATACTTAAATTACTCTGATCCATTTTTAATGCATTTCAACTTTTTTTGTACCCAAATCTAAAATATACTACTAATAATATTAATGTGTAACTACACTGAAATCCCAAATGCTTAAAATCAGTGATTTATGGTAACTTCGCGTAAATGCAGAAAAACTTTTTTCCCTTTTTAAATAATAAAGTTAATTAAATATACATGCTATATTAACCATCACAAATTGGAGTAGGCGGCCCGGCGGATCAGTGCTGGGGCTCACAATTCTGGGGTCCTGGGTTCAAATCTAGGTCCGTCTTCTTTTGAGGAGTTTGCATGTTTTCCCTGGGTTTGCGTAGGTTTTCTCCTGGAATTCCGGTTTCCTCCCACATTCCAAAGACATGAATGGTTGGCTGAATGAACACTCAAAATGGCCTGCAATCGGCTGGACACCGATTCAGGGTGTCCCTCACCTCTGGCCCAAAATCAGCTGGGATAGGCTCCAGCACCCCCTACGACCCTTGCGAGGATTAAGTGGTTCAGAAAATGAATGAATGAACAAATAGGAAGAACTTTGGTTAAAATTGAAATTTACAAATTGAATTGATAAAATTTCATTAGATAGATTGTAATGTATATGCTGTTTGTGAAAACTATACATATTTGCAATATTCGTAAGTATTATTACATATAATAAAATTTTCGCCTTACTGACCGAAAAATTACATCATTGCCGAAAACGTCTTGGTGTGTTTAGGTGCCTGGGAGTGTGTTTGTGCTATCGGCCACATATTGCAGTCTCTTCCAAATTTCACACACTCTACGAACTGAATCGTACAATATAGTCATAATACATGTAGCTTAATTGTAACCCAATGTTTCATCATTCACAAAATATTATTTACTTTTTCCTTCAGCTAACCAGTCAAGATCACACACCTCAAATCATTCAGAGGGCTCTGGACAAACACAACTTGGAGGAAACATTCAGCTGTCAGGACTTCACCCTCTGCCAAATGCTCAACAACGGAAACGGTACAACTTCATACAGTACAGTATGATGAATTCAGTATCAGATAATGCAGGGGTGGCCAACTCCAGTCTTCGAAAGCCGCTATCCAGTCTGTTTACCATATCTCCGTCCATCAACAAACCTGAATCAAATAATCGGGATCCTTATCAAGCTTCCGGACAGCTTGCTGATGAGTTGAGCATTTGATTCAGTTGTTGTGGAGGAGTTGACCACCCCTGAGCTCGTGGTATATTGAGCTGTAAGTCTCATTAGGTAAATATGGTACATCTCAAACTTTATGGCATGAATGAGTGTCAAACAAACCTCCATTAAATCGCTCCAGAATGTCATAATTCTAGATGCAAGTAAACTGAGTTAGTCACAGACTAATCTCGGAGGTCAGTGCACGGCTTTACTGTGTAGACTTGAGAGATGTAAAGGTCATTAATTAATGGTGGCAAATTTGAAACTTCAAATTTCTGTAAATAAGTAAATAAATTTATTTCCTCCTTTCCCTATTCAAATTCAAGCTGGGGGGACCTGCAAAGCCAAAAGAACCAATAGACATTTGTTGCGCTATTAAAAAAAACTGATTTGAATAATGGGTTAGATGAGAAAGGAAAATTTCGGTTACACACAGCAAACGTATATACAATTATGTACAGGTATGCTACAGAGGAACTTCAGCACTTCAAATCAATCCAGCAAAATGTACAAATATGATATGAGAAGCAATTCAGCAGTTAAATTCAATCTGCTAAATCATCAGTAGGATACCAAAACAGCCCTACTAGCTTGTCGGCCAATGCGAATAGCACACATTTCCTCAATCTCATCAGCCCCAGCAGCTGCCATAGTCTTAGCGAATTTTACCTAATTAAGCAATGTTTGGGTGTTATTTTTGGCAACAAAATGAAAACCAAAGTGAAAATATGATGAAAATGAATAGTCACACTAAGGCGATGCTGTTGCGTAGTTCATGCAACTAACTTAAACAACCACAAGAGAGCAGCAAGCTAGCATATTTTTAAAGCTTGAGTTTGCACGCTTAGAGAAGGTAAAGACATTCAATCACTCGTCAATTAGGATTTGACAGCCGTTTCTAACCGCCATAAAAAAATTCAATTCTCTACTTTACATGGTTCGGGCAAACGTAGCAAGAGAATATTAACATACACACACACTCACACACACCCAAAATCACGCTTTATAAGGATTATAGATGAAAGTAACTACTAAGTTACCTTATTTTAAAAGACAATACAATATGAAAAATGATGCTTTTAAAAAGTATTTTTGTTGGTTTCTTGTGCAAAAGAGGAAAGACTACTCCCTCCTGACACTATGAAAAGTGAAGAATAAAATCTACAGAAATTTTGACAGATGTCTCTATTTTTCTAAATTTACCTTCAAACCAAAAGTTGCTGTGCAATATGAAATAAATAAAATAATCAACTGAAGACATCATCACCATTAGCAAGCAGACTATTTTAAGCCTCATGTAAAGAAACGGTGTAAAGGTGCCTCACATATGGCCTATTACAAAAAAATAAAATAAAACAAACTTGGATAAACTTAACCCATTTTAACCAAAGTTAACAAATTTTATATTTTTGCAACGTTTTCAGAACATTTATCTAAAATGGGGAAACACCTAGACAGCAAGTTGGAAAAATAGTACAGGCTGTCCTCAAATGAGGACAGTGGGTTAAGGACATTTTGGGAAAATTCACTTGAATCTTTGTGTGGCTCTGTGATGTCCTGCATCACATAATCGCTTATTGAAGCTGTGTTTTTGTCCTTTTGCATTCATGCTCTGTATTAGCCTCTAAAAACATGTTTCCCCAACATCCTCTTCTTCTGCTGAGCATTGGTCTGGAACTAGCGTTCATCTCACAACAGCATCTCAATTCTCTGTGGTGATCGGGTGGTGTACTTGCAATTTAAAATTTTAGAATTTTAAATATATTTGTTGACAAAAAATGTTTCACGATAATTATCATTGTCGTTTTAGCGCCCAGCTATAGGTCATTTTAACATAACATTGCTTGCATTTCAGAACTCCACATCCCCGACAAATCCAACGTGTATTACGCTATGTGCACCACCTCCAACTATGACTTTGTCCTGCACCAACGCTGGAGAAGCCATGGGAGACATAAAGGTTCCTGCTCCAGCCTCGGAACTCTGCATTCAAACATTTGTACGTCAGGCCTGAGCTAGGTTCTCATTACTAAATGAAGTGCATCAGCTCTTCAGCACTTGGAAATTTGTCAATGTGTCACAGAATATAACTGCACACTGACACCGGTGTTTTTTTGTTCTTTTTTGCAAATGTTCTTGGATAGCAAGTCATGTTCAACTATCTTGAACTATGACATCTGTTTCGTAGTATTTATTTTCTTCTTTTGTAAAGGTTTTAATAGAGCATTAAAACAAACTTACTATATTAAGTATTGAAATTATACCAGTATTCTGCTTTGCAGCACTGTTTTGTTGTATTTTGAGCGTGAACCCCTAGTTGGTTTTTAACCCACAATACGGTGTTGAGTACAAATAGAGAATGAATGATCATGTTGTAAGTCAAGAGAAAACATGCATTTGCTGTCTTGCGCTTATCTTTTTCTGTTAATTGTATGAAAGATAGTAGTTGATATAAAGTTATGTCACCAGTTATCGATAGCATTCTTTAATCGTGAATCTGTAAACAAGGTTAGTATTTTGAAAGACAAAGTACTTCCAGTAAGTGAAGGGACACCCCACTGTTGTTGCATCCTTCCTTTGGAAACTGTTCACTGATTGCCAACCCTGTTTACATAGTCTTTAAATCACGTGCAGAGTTTAGTGAAATTGCACTGACTTAAGCTTGAATGTGTTATGTTGTCGTCTGTTTTTAGTCTGACAGTTAACCTTCTATCTATATTTACATGGGTGTTATTTTATTTGTAGTTTTGTGCTCCAAACTATTAATAATCTGAAATATTGACAAATATATATGCATATTTTTATTTATTATAGTGCTGTCTCTCTCTCTCTCTCTCTCTCTCTCTCTCTCTATATATATATATATATATATATATATATATATATATATATATATATATATATATATATATATATATATATATATATATATATATATATATATATATATATATATATATATATATATATATATATATATATATATATATATATATAATATATATATATATATATAATCTTCACAGATTTACATGATAATCAATAATACACTTCCTTTTTTGCAAGAAATGGGGACATATGGTACTTGACCATTAAAGCTGCATTGACATGATGGTATTAATATTTTTTCATCTCCTACGGTGTTTTGGTGAAGAAATCTATCCTAGCATAATTTCTTGGTCTTCGTTGGGGCGAGAGGGGGACTTTTCTGCCTTTGCCATGTTAAGTTGACACTGTAACTAGTTTAGGGTCATAAGCCAAAATGCTGCTATACTTTATATGTTTTGGCACAGAAGTCAAATGTACATTGAAATATACGATTGTACAACAGATTTAGGAATAAAGATCTGACTATTTGATATGGCAGACTTTCTTTTTTTCACTTATGGTGTCAACATGTAGAAATTTTTGTAGACCACATTATTAAGATGCATTATACAAGTGTAGCGTACATTGTATAACTTGGACATCACATTTTGGATTATTTAGGGACTTCATTGTCTCGCAAATGTAATTTGTTAATTACTTTAAATAAATATACAATTTTCCCTCAAAGCCACTAGACTTGGCAAAGCGAGTGATAATTTGCACAAAGATTCCAATATACGGTCATAACTCTATTCACAGAATTAATTGGTTCTGGAGGTTTTTTCTGAAAAATTCGTAAGTAGACCACTACTTTGTAGAAATTTTTGTAGACCACATTATTAAGATGCATTATACAAGTGTAGCGTACATTGTATAACTTGGACATCACATTTTGGATTATTTAGGGACTTCATTGTCTCGCAAATGTAATTTGTTAATTACTTTAAATAAATATACAATTTTCCCTCAAAGCCACTAGACTTGGCAAAGCGAGTGATAATTTGCACAAAGATTCCAATATACGGTCATACCTCTACTCACAGAATTAATTGGTTCCAGAATTTTTTTCTGAAAAATTCGTAAGTAGACCACTACTTTATATGTAAATCATCTTAAAAATTAAAACTGGCCAATTTTTCAGGCTTCCATGGCTTTTTTTATTTTTAAGATGAACACAATAAGCTTTCATAACAAACTAAGACTCAATATGAGGTCCAGTATGTCCCTCTGTCATGTGGAATGTTCCTCCGCTCTTTCTTGTTGGCTTTACTTGCTAAAAAGTTGTCTGTTACACTTTCTTTCCTGCACATTGTTGAAATATTTATTATATTATTGATTTTCGGAACCGCTTAATCCTCACTCTGGTTGTGGGGGTGCTGGAGCTTATCTCGTTGCGCAAAACCCATAATTGCAATTTCTGATAGCTAGCAAAATATGATAGAACACTAGCATATGAAAATGAAGTGGCAGCCTGATGAAATGTCTGACACCTGGCCTGAAAATTCTCCGAGTGCCCTTCTTTTCACTTGTAAAATTTGACATGTCCACGTCTTTGATATTTTTGAGCACTTTAAAATCTCACTTGCCCATTGACATAAAATGAAATGAATGCTGATGAGGATTTCTCCATTTGAAGTGTAACAAAATCTTTGTGCATATTTAAAAGCTGTTTTGTGGCCAATTTTCTTGCCAATGAGATGACTGTGGATACCTATATCACCAATAGATGCCAGTGTTGCCTTGAAAAACCCATGTAACCGCCACAGTAAAACAGGGAGGTTTGCTTAATCTCATCTCATCTCATTTTCTGAACCGCTTCATCCTCATTAGGGTCACAGAGGGGGCTGGACCCTATCTCACCTGACCCCGGGCCAGAGGCGGGTCACACCCTGAATCAGTGACCAACCGATCTCAGGGCACAAGGAGACAAACAACCCTGCACACTCACACCCATACCTAGGGGCAATTTAGAGTGTCGAATCAGCCTACCATGCGTTAAAAACGTAATATGTCAGTAATAATAGGGGTGATCCTACTTCGCCGTTTTTCAATTATCGCGGTCTACAATATAAGCGATATTCGAGGGATTACTGTACTTAGATTAGACCAGTTAGGCATAAATAAACCTGACTTCTGTGATATTTTCTTTATAATTAAAAAACTTCCTTGTAGCCAATCGTAAAAGCCGATTGAAGAGTTGTTTCCACCATAAACAATATTTAACCTCAGTGATTATTTTTCAACACTGATTCAAACATAACATTGATTGATTCATTCATTTGGGCACCAGGTGGGAGACACCCTTAATTGTGTACCAGACTGACAGACAAACATTGATGCTCACATTCATAACAAAGAGCAATTTAGAGTGATTAATCATCTTACCACACATGTTTATGGGATGTGGTAAGAAACCATGGGAGAATATGCGAACTCCAGACAGGAAGGTCCAACCCTGGGATCAAACCCACAATCTCAGAACTGTGAGGCCAATGCGCTGGCCACTATACATATCAATATAACATGATGATTCCAACTTCTTACCCAAAAAAGTCATGTTTCCATCCTGTACTTTTATATATCAAGGGATAAGTTATCATTTGTAGGTTTAACACGTGACAATAGTGTCTAAAAAATAGGATTAATGGTTGCGTGTTATTTTATCTGGATGTAAGGATGAGGCTACTGTCAGAATGATCATCATGTTGTGTTGTGTGTGTATATGTGCATGTGAGTAGTTGTACAGTATAGTGGATCTCTTCTTTAACTATACAGTGGACAGATGGTAGAAATGGCTGGCTGAGACCAATCTAAATGGGTTAATCTACTTAAGAGCTACAGGGTACCACACTCCTTTTTGCGTGTTGCTTGTCATTTTCAGCTGAATTTGAAGTTGAACACTTGTAATAAAAAAAAATCTGAATCCAGGTAATGTAAATTGTCTTGGGATCGCAGCAGCATCTCAATTGTGTATATGTGACTCTCTATCATTAATAACAGTGTGACAGGCTAAAGTGTGTAAGTTATTAATGATAGAGGGTCACATGCTATAGTGTTTAAGTTATTAATGATTGCATGTGTGATGTAAAACTACTTTTGGATTGGATGTTTATCAGTGTTTGATTATTGATGCCTCCAGCCAGAGCAACATGTTAAAGTATGTATCGGTATTCGATTATCTATGTCTGGGTACATATAGTTTGAAGCGTGGGGGATCTTTAATCATTACAGTAAAAGTTGGCTTGAAGATTACAACAACTGACCTGTATGATTATTTCTCCCTGTGTTTTAAGCATAATGCAAATGCGGGGTGCAACATATACGTATGTCACGTGTAGTGCCACTAAATCTGTTAAGCATGGTGATGACAGAAGTACCGCATTGAGGACACACATTCTGTCCAAGTATTTTCTTAAATACACAATTTGGGGCACTTATGCAATAGGTATTTATGTAAAACTGTCACTCCTCTTAAAAATGTTGGCTGATTTTTGTATTGTTTGTGATGGCTTTCAACCACATTTTTGAATGACCATTTCTGGGTGGCTTCGGCATCCCATGATCCTCGTGAGCAGTTCAGAAAATGAATAAGTGAAAATATATTTCAGTGTGTAGTGGAAAATATGTGTTCAATGTATTATGTTTTTGACTATGACTGTGTATTTTTGTACGATGAGGGCTGAGGTAAAGGCTCGATGTAGTCTTTACAGTTTGGTAATGTTTTTTGTAACCAGAAAAACCCCAAGATGAACTTGAAAACCTGAAATGGTTCTTCTGCCTGACTTTAGTGCTTGCAGTCTGGGTTCAATTCCACACAGTGTTGGTGTGAGTGTGAGCATTAGTGGTTGTCTGATAAGGAGTAATGTACCTTGCTACTTTGCGCTTCGGTTATCGCTGATTCACTGTTTTGCGGGTCAAAAAATATTCAATTAAAATTAAAAATGATTTGAAATGATCTCTGCAGCCCTACGTCATGCTGCCTAAACGCTCTCTGTCCTTTGATGCATCTACTGAACCGAAGAAAAAAGGAAAAATTCAAATTATTAATGAAAAAGTGACTCTAATGGGCATGTTAAAAGCGGGAAATAGCTTCTTGACTGTAGCTCGAAAATATGGATTTAATGAATCTACCGTTCGCTATATCAAGAAGGAAGAGACTAACATCCATAAAAGTACCTCAATATCATTGTCGAAGGATGCCAAAAGGGTCCTAAAAATGCAAAATAAGACCATTGTCAGAATGGACAATGTACTTTCTGTCTGGATCCAAGTTGCAGGCAAAGGAATAGCCTAGGAATTAGCCTGGATGCAAAGATGATCCGAAGCTTTACATGATGATAGATGGACCAACCTGTACTTGAACCCAGATCTCTCACTGTGAGACCAATGCACTAACCAAAGGGTCGGGAACCTTTTTGACGAAGAGAGACACAAACAATTCATATTTTCCAATGTTATTCCTTGTGAGCCATACTACGAATTTTAAAGTCAAAATACATACAGGTAAACGAGTGCCTTATCATTTTTTTTTTGTAATTTCACCACTTTTAAAGTGGAAAAAAATGAATATTTTTAAAAATATTCTTATGCTTTTGCTAATCAATGAGAGGATGCATTCCAGAAGAGTCTACTGCAAAAGAATGAAGATTAAAGCAGTTCTAGATGTAATATCTCACTTCTGTCATCAGCGGTTTCCATATTTTAGCTAACAGATTAGCAAAGAGCCAGATGCACTCATCAAAAGAGCCACATGTGGCTCCCGAGCCATAGGTTCCCTACCCCTGCACTAACCCCTGGGCCATCCCAGTAAGTCATTTTGTACTCCCTATTAAAACCATTAATATGAATGAGAATTTTGGGAATCATTGGCATTTTACATTAGTGAAATTGTAAAATTCAATGATTTTAAAGCATTTTTTTTCATATGCGGAGGCTGCTAATATGTAAGAAATTGTGTGTTCTGAACAAACAATTGTAAATGTACGGCTCTAGGATGTTAACCGTGCTTGATTTTTGAATTTTGGCCCCAATGTTTTTCCAATTGTAAATGTACGGCTCTAGGATGTTAGCCATGCTTGATTTTTGAATTTAGGCTCCAGTTTTTCCAAAAAATGATTTTTTCACTTCCACTAAGGGATGTTGGTGGCCTTTATGGCCTGAGAGCGATTGTGCAAACATGGCTTCGTACCCGGCCAATTTTGTTTCGCATCAACTCACTACAGAGAACCAGAGAGGACATAAGTAAAGGCACGATGAGAAACTGACACCCGACATGGCTCAGTCATCGTAAAAAGACAACACAGAATGTGTAAAGAAACTTAGTACTTAGTCGATTGTCATTTGGAAGCAGTTGTTGTACTTTTTCCTTCCCCAATATCATTGGTAATTGAACTTAGTGTGCAAAGTAGATATCCGTACAACTGTCACTGGCATGGAGAAGTTCAAGGATCTTCAAGGCTACTTCAATATCTCGAAACTGATTGAATTTGAGTGATTGATTCAGGTATTCATTAGAATTTCTCGCATTATGTAGTCACTCTGAACACGTCCTTTCAAATAACCATTACATTGTTGAATGCATGCAATTTGTGGAACCATAATACGGGTGTTTAGTTTACTGTATGTAAGTAAACTGGTGCAAACAGTCTGAATAGGTTTTTTTTTTATTCAAGTGACTTGGCTAACATGCACAGTGAAGAGATCAGGGATTTGGTTAATTATCAGCAAAGTCGGCCGCGTCCATGCAACTCAGAAGATTACCAAAACATGCGCAATAACAAACTCGCCCAAGCAGGTGGGACTGGAGAAGCTGGGCCCCTTTGCCTGTGTATATATATTACGCGGCTGTAATATATTTGTGCAGCCTTCCAGCATTATCCATATGCCAATGTTATTATTAGTATAAATCCACACATGCAACATCTACTATTAATGTACACTTTTTTCCAAACTGTATTAATACTGTATAAAAATGGTCCAGACATGAATTGCCTGCCAGATGTGATTATCTAAATTCCCCATTTGTATAACAAATTCACATGAGCAGTTCACTTCCTCTTGCATGAGCCCACAAGATATGCTAATCGGGCATGGGGTGGTTTCATATTGCATAACATGATGTAGTTCACCCCCTCCCCCGCCCAATACTGCCACACACGCGTGGCCTACTTTGACTATAGATGTGCGCACATTCTTAATGACCTATTTTTGTCATGCATTGATGTGCGTGTGTTTTTGTTGGTCTTGTGTCAGCAAGACCGTGCGTACTGTAGAGCACAAACCCCGACACGCACACACACTAATCGACACAGTGACCTAGTTTTCTGGCGCCGTACAGAACAGAGACAGCGTGACTGAATAGGTCACGACAGGCAACCTAGCGTTCTTATGAAACAGCCAACAGACCACACTGGATTTGTTTTACAGTCACTGGCATTACTTTGCCTTAACCTTTTATATAACTTATTGGCTCGACTGACGGCCTGCGGGTAAGTGGTTAACGCATCAGCCACACATTGGGAGACCTGGGTTCAAATCCAGGTCAGTCCACCTGTGTGAGGTTTGCATGTTCTCCGCTGGGACTGTGTGGGTTTTCTCTGGGTACTCCAGTTTCCTTACACATTTCAAAGACATGCCTTGTTGGCTGATTGGACACTCTAAATTGCCCCTAGGTATGAGCGTGACCGTAAATGGTTGTTTGTCTCCTTGTGCCCTGCGATCGGCTGTCCAACAATTCAGGACCCCCCCCCCCCCCCCACACACACACACACACACACACCTCTGGCCCCAAGTCAGCTGGGATAGGCTCCAGCACCTCCCGTGACCCTAGTGAGGATAAAGTGGTTCAGGAAATGAGATGAGATGAGGCTCCACTGAACACATTGGATGTGCAATCCATTAAGTGGCAAAGACTGAGTGAATGATCAATGCTAACTCAGAAAGATCATTCACAGTCACTCCTCCCAGTTTCATTGAATTGGACATCCATAGTTGTCAACGGCATGAAACAAGTTAAACACACGAAAAGTAAAATCTCAAAAATTCAAATATCTTCTTGTAGCATCCTGTATTTTGTTTTGAGTGGTGGCCTTTGAGCACAACTGATCAAAAACCTCTTTTCAGGGCACTTTTTCATTTGCGAATTCATGTGCTTTGACCCTTGTTTGTCACAGCAGTGTTCTAAGACATTCCTTGAGTATTTTTTAGTGGATAGAATGCAGTTTTATTTTTGCTTGTCATTGTGGGCCCCAAAAAAGTTCTGGTGTGGGTAAAAAGAAGAAGTGATAATAAGTGAACATGTTTACTAGTCTTGCCAATATGCGGCGAATTATTTAAAAAATCACCAAAGACAATTGGACTTAGATCAATAATTCACCAAAAGTGAAATAATTTTGTTAAGTTGTGTGTTTACATGTTTTTTTTTAGCAGCAAAACATTTGCCTCCTCCTTCGCCATCCCTTACGCACCCACAATTCCAACAGATTGAAAATGTCTTTGCAGATCTTATTATTGTAATGGCTGAATAAATGAATTTTTGTGTTTTGCACATATATTTCCTATAACTATGTACACTGTTATATTTTTTTAGGGGTTTATAGCAAGAGTGGGCAAACTATTCCACAAAGGGCCATATTATGGGACTTGGTGTCAGTTAACACATCTGGTGTCCTTCAAGTGCAATCAGTCGATTGCAGTCAGGTGCGTCTTGTTTTCTGCAGAAATCTCATTGGTTAAATTGTCTGTGCTGAATCAGTTAGGGAAAAAAAGCCTGCACCCACAGTAGCCCTCGAGGACCGATTTGCCCACCCTTGGTTTAGCGTCTCGTATTGGGGACCCTGGATTGGGTCAGCATTCACCAGGCTCACCAAGATACATGGCATGGTACTTCATTTGTAAATGAAGTCACATGTACACATGTAAAATATGTGTCTCTACTTACAAGTGCTCCAACCCAAACCCTAACTTACAAAACTAAAATACTAAGTATAGATAATATTTATTCCATAGACTGTACCTAAAATAGATTACTGGCTTGAAATCTAATTAAAAAAGGACACACCCTAAATATTTGATTGCTATGTAAGTTAATAAACAAACTTGTCAGCATGATGTAATCTAGTTTTATATAAAAAAAAAAAAAAAACAGACTCATTGGAGTTCCTACATAAGACTGTTACGTGCAATGTCACTTCTCGTTCCCTCATTAGAGAAGGAAATGTTCCCAGGGGTGTGATGGTGTTGCAAGTCTGCTTGACATAAGGACATCCAGCTTAAATAACATTCAAGGACACATACACACACACACACACACACACACACACACACACACACACACACACACACACACACACACACACACACACACACACACACTCTCGCACACACACACCAATGCGTACGCGGCTCAGTTACATCCTTGCCCCTCCTTCTGCTGACCTACATACTGGAGCATCCTGGTTACATAACCAGCTTGGGTTCTGGATCACTGCAGGCAGTGCAGCAAAAGCACGCTCAACTTCTTAAACGACCTCCCACCTTCTGTTCGTCATACATGTTGTTGATTACCCAAACATCTTTTTGTTCTACATTTTTTTACTATGAAAGTTAAATTCCTTGCTCATTTAATATACAGAAATCAGTACAGTGTTCCCTCGCTACTTCGCGGTTCAGCCACTGCGGACTCAGAGCTTCGCAGATTTTTTGGGGAAAAAAATAAAATAAAAAAATACAAATATTACATTGAGACAACATATTTTACAGTTTTTTTTGTTATAACATGAATTTGACTCTCTCTGCCTGTATTCTATATGGTGTACTGTATACAGGGGCGGGTAAAATATAAATAAATTAAATTAAAATTAAGCATTTTTGAAGGGGCATCCCTACTTCGCGGAAATTCACTTATCGCGGGTGGTCCCGGTCCCCATTAACCGCGATAACTGAGGGAACACTGTATTTAAAAAAAAAGGAAAAAACAAAACAATATGTTTTTAATTAATTTTTCATTTGTATTACCATGTTTCAGTTCCAATACTAATGGGTGACATTCTGTTCCCCAAAAAATGATGTCACAAAAAAAACAGTGAGTCCAAAGTCTTTGTTCTGCAAAACTGCTTCTCCTTGCTGAAAAAAAACAGCGCTTCTTTCTGAATAGTTTGCCCGAATGTAAACTATAGCGGCCTATGATGTAAGCCCTCTTCCTCCCCTTCTCCTCTTCAACGTTCCCTACCCCTTCTCACTGACCTACTTTTACTCTCATAACCCTCTGCACAATTCACATCACCGCGGTGGCCTGAATAAAATAGTAGGAGTGAGTTAATAAGCACAAAGATGTTGTTCGGGTTGTTATATGCTTACTTTATTGCGGCAATGTCTATTTCTCAGTGTATGGGGAACACGATAGTACACAATGTAAATAGGCACTGAAAGTATTTTATTCAAGAGCAGATTTGGATGTTTGCTCAGCATTCTGCCAGCCTTTGTTTCACATTCCAACACTGGGTCAAATGTGATCTATGCCAGTGACACCTGGGCTATGTTAACAGCTAACTAACTATCAAAGTCAAAATAAAGGTGTCAAGTAACAGAAAAAGTTATGTAATTCCGCTTGTTGCTCAGCTACACTCGATGGTGTGACAACATGTTTATGGTGTTGAGCAATACTGGCCAACTGAACGTTATTAATAAACACTTTCTTTCTCAATATTTGTCCTTAAGCGATTTTGAGTGCAAATATTGGACATTATACCTCTTCTTTGATAGTAAAAAATATCCTAACTTTTTCAACATGTTTATGGTGTTGAGCAATACTGGCCAACTGAACGTTATTAATAAACACTTCCTTTCTCAATATTTGTCCTTAAGCGATTTTGAGTGCAAATATTGGACATTATACCTCCTCTTTAATAGTAAAAAATATCCTAACTTTTTCAATAATTACACATTTTCACAATCTTTTAGCCTGCAAAGGTTTGGGGGACATTTTTTTTTACAAAGATAATGCAACAAGTTTATGAGTCTGTCACTTTTATGTTTGCAAGTTTTATGAGCATGCAAAATATTGAGTAATATTTTAGATCTCTTCTAACAGCAAAAAATAGTTGTGCAATCATGGTTGTCGTTGCAATAATGTACTGTATTACTTTCAGTAACAAAAAATTTGGTCTTTTTTTACCAGAACGTCTATGCAGAAAATGCGTTAAAAAAATGACCCACATTCAAGTCCATTCATCCTGGGTGTATTTGTTTTCAGTCTATTTTTTAAACCCATTAATTTTATCATTGAATAGACCAAAAATTATTGAAGTAACTTGTTTTTAATAACACCTTGCCTCCATTTTTCCTCATACAAAATCTGTAAAAATCTTTTAGGTGGGTCTTTATTGGGTCTTATTCAATAAATCACATGTTAATTCAATGTTTTAAATTTGTGAATTCAAAATGGTAAATTCCTACTAATAAAATATTTTGTTAGATTTCTTTTACTAGTTCTATTCTGCAAATTTTGTCTGTTTAAAACCAATTGTAAAGAACTCTGGTTAGAAATAAGTTTTTCCGATCGCCATATTTATAGGTTTTAGTTTAGTTTAATAAATGTGTGTAAATAATTAATTTTACTAATATAAAGGCTTAGTCCTAACATTTGTTGCCAAACTGCTCAATGGTCTGTGTACTTTAGTTCAGTATTGCAATACTGACTCACAATTATGATACTCTACTAAAAAAAAAAAAAAAAAAAAAAAATACCAAGAAATAAAATTGTACTCAAAAGAACCTGACAAATGAAATTTCATCAACTTTTTATTTTTCCCCATTTTTTAACAGTTACAATCAAAATAAAGGATGTTTTCACCCATTGCATGTATCCATGTGAAGTATAGATAACTATACATTTTAACTTCTGGATAAGCTTGTCATTTGGAGGGCTCCTTTTCTGCAAAAGGTTTAGGCAAACGATACAGGTTATACAGTAACACAGAGTACAAATCATTGCCTGGGGTAACATGAGCAAACACAGCACAAACCTGAAAGAGCGTAGAGCAAAATGACACAACAAGAGGACAATAAAATGACATACGATAGACAAAATATTAATGCAATATAATAGAAAATAATATTAATAAAAATAGTGACCACAGTATACAAGTGATCAAGACAACTTTACATTTATACATAGTGACCAGAGGCAGGCACCAGGAAGTCAAACTGTTGAACAGATTGTACGTTTTTTTACTGTAGATTAAGTGCTGTTGCTGCTTAAGTTCAGTGCTTGATAAGTCGTCAGCCAATGCAGGGACGAGCAGAGACGGCACAGTAAAAGAGGCACCTTATGAGGAGGAACTTAGGAGCAGCTTTGCTGGTCTGAGATTAGTCTTTATTTTATTAGACACCCTAAATTGACGGTGTATTCATTCTTGCAAACAAGTGGCTAACAAGACTCGCCTCGTGCTTGTCAGCAATGTACGACAACATAGTCTTGCTCGATATGACAATTGGAGCGTTTATGGAGTTGTGAAGATCAAATAACCCCCCCTAAAATGGAACCAACGTTCACTTATTCAATCAAAAGTGTGGCTTTTATAATTGCTTGGCATTTTTTGAGGCATTTACTTTGTACCTCAGAAATTGAGCTCGTAAAGTCAAGACTTTTGCATTTGACAGATTTTTGTAGTTGTTTTTTTTGCCACATTTTCTTTTAAGATATATACCTCATAAAAGCAAATGCAGGTCACGACAATATACAATCTAAGTGCTTGAAAAGTGAGAAGGACGTGTGGAGACAAAGGATTGATAATGTTATTCAGAGAAGACCAGTATATAATGTAACTGTACCAACAAAGTGACATTAATGAAAAATTAATATTCTTTGGTCAAAGAAACGCTCTCATAATGCCACATTAAATGTGTACGCAAGCCTGATTCATCCTCGATGGAAACTTTCGTTTTTGTCCCTCAGTTAATGATGTTTTTTTTTCCCCTCAAACTGGAGGGACATGTGGGAGGTAGGAGAGAATAAAGGGAAACTGTGACAGTAAAAGTGGATGGAAATCATTTCCTAGATAGGCAACATTTTTGCTAACAGGATGAACTGAGCTGTCACTCTTGTAAAGTCCAAAACTACAGCGTCTCACTTTTGTGACTAAATACACCTTTAATGATTGTTGGACATCTTTTCGGAGTCCAGCCACTCGTCGGGTCGTGGCCCGACGTGTTCTGCGAAATCCACCTCGTTCTCTGCTTCCCTGGTCTCGCTGCTGACCTGGTTGCTGTTGGAGCTGCTAGGCAGTGCCAGGTATGGGTGCTGGGGCAGGGTGGGGGACGGGGACTGGGAAATGCCCACGAAGACCTCTACCTGTGCTTTTGTGGCCCCGTTGGACATTGCTCGGTTTTTGAGACGCAGTTTGTGGGGCAGAGCAGTCGCTTTGATTTCAGCCTGGCATTCTCTGTACGGCCCAGCGGCCGCCGAAGATTTCTGGTGGTAATTGCTGATGTCGGAGGATGACGAGGAGGGGGATTCATCGTCAGTGGAGGCCTCCTTGTCGGAGCTCCGGGGGTCCCCGTCGCTAGACGATGTGTCTTTAGCCGATGAATTCTCTTGGTAGAAGCCGTCAGCTCTAGGGCCTCCCTCATATGTAAGAACCGGAGGCTCTTCGTCCATTGAGTTGAGATAACCATTGTGCTGTGAGAATCCCGACGCGCCCTCCTCAGTGTTGTGGATCAGATTAGGGGCGAAGGGGTTTCGACTGTCAGCTTGCTCATGGTCGTTCTCCGGATCCCGGCAGCTGTAAGGCCCGTGAAGGTTCTCGTGCTGTTCCTGGCTTTCGAACTGCTCCCGTGGCGTCTCGGAAAATTCGTACTGCTCACAATCCATCGTATTTGTCCTCTCAAGCTTCTCGGCGACCTCGGCGACGCTTGCTGAATATTCTGAGAATTTTGAGGGTGAAAAATGCTGCTGCTGCTGCCTGCTCTGTTGCTCCTTTGATCTCTGGCTTTCCACCGGGTAACATCCGCTGCTAGAACGATATAGGATGACACTCCTTTGGGAAGAAGTGGCTTGGGCAGGGGAAGGGGAGGCTTCCACGCAGCCCTGCCGCTGTTGCTTGTAGTCGCTGGCAGCTTCAGCCAACGTTGTGCTCTGCTGATGAGAAGACATCAGAGCGGGATGGATGCCCTGGTATGCCCGCATAGGCAAGCCACTAACGATCCCGCCAGAGGGCCCAGTGCTTTCCAGTCTTGTCATCTCCACATTGGAAGGCTCCATCTTGATGTTGTAACCCAAAGGCTCGGGGCTGTCCCTTGAGGATCCGTCGGACAAGTCCGATACAGATCCCCTAAGAGAAAACTTGTGAAGCGCAGAGTGGCGCTTACCACGGCTGGGCTGTTCGGTTTCAGAAGAGTCCGAATTTGGCATCGCCTGGGATGCGCTGGAGTAGCCACTACTTGAGAGGTAAGGGTTAGTAGACGTCCCGTTTGCACCGCTTCCATTGCTTATTGCATTACCAGCTGCCAAGCTGCTAGCG
This sequence comes from Stigmatopora nigra, assembly GCF_051989575.1. Classification (NCBI taxonomy): domain Eukaryota; kingdom Metazoa; phylum Chordata; class Actinopteri; order Syngnathiformes; family Syngnathidae; genus Stigmatopora; species Stigmatopora nigra. The sequence continues at coordinate 3,593,872 of NC_135513.1, forward strand.
ATCTGCTGGCTTTTCTCCATATAGGACGCTGCAGTGATGAGACCAAATCGCAACTTGAGCTGAAGTAGTTCCGTTTTTAGACGAACGTTCTCCTCATTTAGGGCCATGACCCGGTTCTCCAGAACCATGTCATTCATGCGCCGTTTTTCCCGAGAGCGCTTTGCTGCTTCATTGTTCTTCCTCCTTTTTTCCCAGTAGGAATCATCTTTTTTCTCATCTGAGATGAACTCACGTTTGCGGCGAGATGCTACGGTCGGCTTGGAACCTTTGCCCTGCCTGCTGGCCCTTCCCTCGGACTCGGGAAGAGGGGAAGGGAGGTCATTATAGGCCTCGAAGCCGTCCACTTCCAAGGCATTTTTGTTGCTGGTGGCTGGGATATGAAGACTCAGGTTTTCCATTTTTCCCAGCTGGGGCCAGAGTGGAACTCCAGCAAAGTGTGTAGAGGAAAAATGCGCAGTTATAAGCAAAATGTCTTGATACAACTATTACCACTATGTTGTGGGATCAGCTAAGACTTCCAAATGTGGTATTTGTTCACGTCTAAGGGAGAGCCTCATTGATTTCTGCTGCCGATTGTTTTCTTAATTAGACTGTTTCAAGTGTCCAAAACTGCTAAGAATATTAAGAAGAGATGGAATTCCACGAACATCTTAGACATTGAACTTATTTTCTTGATTAAAAAGCTCTTCAAAAAAGGTCGGAGTTTGAGTTCTTTAGTTTTCTTTGCACATCGTGAGTCTCTGAGAAGTTGAAATTGAGTTATCTGATGTCTTTCCAAATATTTTGCACAGCTGTGATGCTGGTCAGGCCACAATGCTTCTCATCACCGTGCAGTACAGAAGATGTAGGTCACACTGTCTACTTTGGGGCTCCCTGAGGATCCAGCTTCAGCCTCTGTTATGTCGTGAGAGAGAGACAGAGAAAGAGAGAGAAAGAGTTAGACTGTCAGCATATAATTAACATTTCTGTCAAGGTTGGGGTCAGATTCCACATCCTGTAAGAACAGTCAGTACTATATAAATCACTGCGGTCTAATTTTAAAAGGTTTGGTGGTTGAATGACATTTACAAAAAAGTTGGCAGCATTGAAAGGAAAAGCCTACTTCCTAAACTCTTGTATTTCTGGTTTTTATAATGCTGCCCGTAATGTAATTCATTAAATCTCTATTATGTATGATTTTCTCACTTCTAAACCACACCACAATCTGAGCATCTTTTATTTTATTTCCCCGACTGATTATGAGACCACAAACTACAACTTACTGGTCCTGTATGGTTTCTCAGAATAAAGCTAATTGTGTTACAACTGAACAAACAGGTGAATGCGGTTGCAATTATTTTATGTGATTAGATTAGATAACTTCATTGTACGTATTTGGGAAATTTCACTGTTACAGTAGCAAGAGGGTGACATTTTTTAGACATATATAAATAGGTAAAAAATAATATACATATATATATATATATATATATATATATATATATATATATATATATATATATATATATATATATATATATATATATATATATATATATATATATATATATATATATATATATATATATATATATATATATATATATATATATATATATATATATATATATATATATATATATATATATATATATATATATATATATATATATATATATATATATATATATATATATATATATATATATAGTAAAATATATGTAGTAAAAAAAACCTATATATATATATATATATATATATATATATAGTAAAATATATGTAGTAAAAAAAACCTATATATATATATATATATATATAGGTTTTTTTTTACTACGTTTGCTTCAATTAATGAGTCTCACGCATCTCATAGGATAAGTTTTTAATGCATTCCTTTTGTTAACTGCATGGAAAATTCCTGAGTAAATGAAAAAACATTTTACATTTTCAAATTGCTTGCAACACCTTATTGTAGTGGATGTCTCATTCTTCAATAGTCAGAAAACTTGTCAAAACTGTCCTAATATTGCCATAAAAGCTTTAAAAGCTGATTAATTCCACACGATCACTATATGTTTGAGTTTAAAATTTAAGAAGAATCAATTTGGAGCTTTTATGAATGAAAAGTTTTGTACTCATTTTCAGTTCAGCTCAGCCACATCTGGTTGCTGCATTACTCTGCGTAAGCCAGAACACCATGAACTCGTTACATCATCTATTATTCGGGAAAAAAACTATTTAAACTTGAACCAGCTTGATTAATGATCGGAATACCACAGCACCTCTCTCTTTATACAGTAACTACAGGCGGAGACTAGACTTGCTACCAAACCAGTATGACCGCCCATGAACTCATTACATCATCTATAAGTCAGGAAAAACACTATTTAACCTTGAACCTGCTTGATTAATGATCGGAATACCGCAACACCTCTTTCTTTAAATGGTAACTAGTGGCAATGACTAGATTTGCTACCAAACCAGTATGACCGCCTTTTATTTGTCTCTCTTTTCCACGAACTTTCTTAAAGAGAACTTGGGCATTGCTCCACAGAGCAGAGATATTTGGTCACAACAGATGTGGAAAAATTTCAGGGTCGACACTACCCTCCCCACTACAAATTATTTTCATAAAGACCGTAGAGGGAGGGAAGAGAACAAAAGCGTGTGGGAAGGAAGCTTGCTGGCTCTGCTGTCCCACTGACCTAGAAACACGGCTAAGCAGTAAACACTCCTCCCGTCTTTGACAGTATGCCATAAAATAGGTCAGTAGGACTGCAAGAGCGGGAGGGCGGGAGAAGGAAAGCGTATTAGAGTGCACTCTATAAATAGTCCAAAAGAAATAGAGAGAGGTAAATTACAGGAGGAAATCAGGAGGAGGTAATGAAGAGATGAACACCGATAGTATGAACATATCGATTTGTACGCAACATGAAGCGCTGTACGCGCCAAAAGGAACCAGGAGCAGCAAACAATGAGCATCAGAGGCAGATGAAAAAGTATAGCAGGAGATGGCATTGACGTCAGAGCACACACCCATCTCTGCAGCCAAAGTCACGCGTAACTGCCTCTCTTTGGCTCGCATGGGGAGGGGCTTCTATGCTTTTTCTCCTTCTTGGGCACATGCTTTGGGTCGGCCTTGTGTAATGCGCACACCACGACATTTGTAGCTTACTGACTACTAGAAATGTGCTGTTCATTTGTCCTCAATACAAGGGTTTGGGTTGAGTTTTAGCTTAAAGTCAGGTGGTCTCAGCTCTTTTAAAGTCAGCCTTAAAACACATTGGAAAGATTCTGATCATTCCAGACTATACACTGTTTCCAGGAACTTTTTACTTGGGCAAGAATGCATCGCCTTTGACCCCTACTGGGGCGAGTGAGTCAACAGTGAGGCATCCTTACTCCCCTCCTCCAACCAAACACACGTGGGGCCTCCATTTTGCCCAATTGCTTTGTGTATATAGGTTTCAAGGGGGGGCACAAATAAGAGGCTAGACTTGTATCTGACGTTATAACATTTAAAAGACATGAAATACTAAGAATAAAAAGTAGCATGGAATATGGCAATGAAAAGTACAAGTATGGTCCCCTTTATTTTGATCTAATTTATCATGGATGTATGAAATGTGATTCATAAACATTGGTTCAAGGGAAGCATCCTTTTTTTGGCCATTCTTTTAGTATGGCCTATATATTATTATTTAAAAAATCTAACACCAACAGAAGTGTTGTTTAAAATAACTCTTGTAGGACATGGATAATGAGCAAGCCCTGTAGGAATGTGCCGTCTTATTATAGTCCCTTGAGGAGGGGTCTCCAACTCCGGTCCTCGGGGACCCCTATCCAGTCTGTTTTCCAGGTCTCCCATGACCAACATATCTGAATCAAAAATTCAGAATTGGACAGCTTGCTGATTAATTGATCATTTGATTAGAGGAGGGAGATATGGAAAATAGACTGGATAGGGGACCTCGAGGACTGGAATTGGACACACCTGCCCTAGAGCAAAAGACTGAAGGTTGAGTCAGAGGAGCTTGTACGTATGTCACCCAAATAGAGGTCTGACCTAATTTCATTCAGAAAGCAGACCGGCTGGCAGCAGATGGGCTAAAAGTATTCACGAGAACTCTGCCTGCCAGACAAGACTTTTTTCCCCACCTTGCTTCATATTTTGAAGGTTCACTTGTTTCTTCCAATTTCAGCAAAGTCACGACAAGGTCATGTCAGGCATTTTTGAAGACCAGTGCTTTAACTTCACATTTCCACTCCACTCAAATAGCTCACAATGGCATTATCTATAAGCATATTTCCACTGACTTGTTTTAGACATCTGCTCACATAATCAGAAAACAAATAATAAGCAGAGTGGAAACGGGAATCAATTACAGGGCCTTTTGTCCCAAGAGAGAGATTTGCACCTCCCTGCTGCGTGCTGGTTATGTCATCCCTAAGCCTCACTAACCTTTCTAAGGCACTCATTGACTGCCATTGACAGTACTAGTTGTCCAAATTATTTTGACTACGTGTGGCAAAAGGGATTAAAACGAGCAATCACAAAGAGTCCTCCCAGTTTAACCGTTTTTTTTAGATGAATTATGATTTTTTTTAAACCGTTATAAGCCACTCATTGGCTCAACCAAACAGAAACATGAGCAGATGAATTTTTACATCTATCCTTGTCATTGCCATACAATGGGTTTAAATAAACAATTAAGTGTAACCAGGTGTATTTCTGTATTTATTCATTTTCCTTCATTCAAGTACAGAACTGCTTATACTGACAAAGGTGACTGGGTATTTATTCATTTTGATTCATTTAGTTTTTATTAAAATTGTATAAACCTAAGTATATAAAGTATAGAAATGATATAAAAGTACAATAATATTTTTTTTCATTAATTGCTAATATTTGAGCTACTCTAATGACCAAAAATAATAACTTGTTCTAAAACGGCCCATTGTAGTCACCACTTCGCCTTGAATTGTTAAATGAATTGGCAGCAGATGAGTTCTATATGTAATATATGTAATACGTTATAATGACAATATAATAGGTAAACATAATAAGTAATACATGATAGTATATAGGTAAAAATGAGAACTTGTTGAGTCTTGGGGTATTTCAGTTTTGTATTCATTTTATGACCTTTATTGTTTCAAAGTGCATTTATTGTATAATTGCACTTATAATATTTATTAATTATGTGAAAAATACAAACATAAGTAGAAGAAAAATATATAATATACTTTATTATATAAATTATAATCGAGACCTGGCGTGAATAGAAGAATTAGTAAATTGGCCTAAAAATGTTTACGGCACGTGAAAATTACAAAAAAAATGACGCAGCGCACGATTTGAGTCATTTGTTTCCATTCATATTTCAGTTTTATTCACGACCGTCCATATAAGTGCTCTCCATTCTGCGTTAATCATTATGCGTCATGTACAAGGCTAACCGTATGTGAGAGTAATATTAGCATTATTAGCCGCACAAAAGCGAGCAAGCAGCTGCCTCGGTCGACTCATAGGAAAACACCACCGGGGGGAAATTACCTAGACTTGACATTGAACATACGCACAGTAAGCCACGCGGACCAAGTCCATTTTAGTCCAACAAATATTGTAAGGCACAAGTAAACAAACTAGATAGAACGACAAAATATCATAAAGTGTTATTATTCCGTCTTGTAGAGACGGGTTGGGTTGCCGGCTGATTCACCATGTGAACAATAACCGGCCATAAACCGGCGTGTGTGCCCCACGCAAATCAATCAGTAAATAAAATTCCGCGTTTATATATTGATTTATTGCAATTATTAGACCCCAAAGCACAAACAAAACAAGTGGGAAAACAAACTAGAGCGGGGTCCGCGCCGTCAAAACATACCTTTGAATAGTGGAGGAGGGGAGCACAACCTTAAGGCTTCCTCGACACAAAAGCAGTCTCGTTCCCGTTTCCTCCTTTCTTTAGAAAAAAAACCTCAGCAATAAAAAAAAACTGATATAAGTTGTTCCTCCGTTGCTGTCTCTGGCACGTTCGGGTGCTGATATCCGTCTCCTTGCTAGAGCTGATCCGTGTTGTGCGCTACCGGACACTTTGCTCCACTTTGTGCGGCAGCCTTTCGAAAAATATGTGTTAGTAGGTCAATGGTTGCGTAACAGCTTTTCGGCTGCCTCGTCACGTTTGTGTCCTCTGTGTTTCCACGCGAGAGGATGCGTGTTACATATACTGCACCCGCCAACACCCACCGCGTGGTTCTGTCTCTCCTTCAGCCGGGGAGCATATACACCCTTCCAGCGTGGACTCGCTTTACAACACGGATAAAAAAAACACGAGCACACGCGCCCTGTTAGCCGCTACGTATAGCCTCGAGGTGGAGGAAGGGTGGGTTGTGGTGGTGGTCGTGGTTGTGGTGGTCGTGGAGGTGGGAGGGGGAACCGTGTATATTGTATGCAAATGTTTTTGTTTTTTTTCTTTTAAAAGAAGAATGTAGTTATTTAGCATATTTACTTAAGTCACTACTTGCATTTAGCTATACGACATAAAGCTGTAAGAAGCACCTCGCTACCCCGTGCTTCGGTTATCGCCGCTTTACTATATCGCAGATTTTTTTCTGGGGAGTTTTTCTCTCCATCTTCCATATCGCCCATCCTCGAGTTGGTTGCGGGGGTTGCTGGAGCCTAAACCAGCTGTCTTAGGGCGAAAGGTAAAATACACCCTAGACTGGTCGCCAGTCAGTCATAGGGCACACAGAGAGACAAATGACCATCCGCACTCCCAATCATACCGCCGCTTGCGGGAATAAGGCGAGTGTACCAACACCACGAGGCGCTTTATTATTCCGACCCCCCATCAACTGCGTTAATTGGTTACTACTGTGTATTTACCAGTGGTCACTTTAGCAGTGTACAGCTGTTCAAACATTGACACTTACCTTTTAACCATTTGTAGAGCAAGGGACCACTATTTTTAGTCTTAAAAATATTCGCAATTAGTATTCATTCACTAGTGTCAAGGGGGTGCTGGAGCCTATCTCAGTCAACCGCAGGCAGCAGGTAAGGGACACCCTGAATTCATTGCTAGCCAATCACAAGCCACAATGAAGCAGACAACCCCCCACACTCACAATCCCACCACAGTGAGTGGGAATCGAACACAGACTACCAACACCAAAGTCAGGCGATAGAACCACTTTTTCATTGGGGGACCTATCATTCATTCATTCATTCATTTTATGAACCGTCTGAATCACTAGGGTCGCAGGGGGTGTTGGAGCCAATCCCAGCTGACACATTCATAGGGCCAATTTAGATTGTTCAGCCTACCATGCATGTTTTTGGAATGTGGGAGGAAACCGGAGTACCCAGAGAAAACCCACACAGGCTCAGGGAGAACATACAAACTCAAGACAGGTGGACCGACGGTATGTCCCACACCACATGGTGAGTCATAAAAGGCAAGAACCGAATCGTCTTCCCTTGTTCATATCAATATCGAGGCCAGAGTCTGAACAATTCACTGATACCAGGACCAATGCTCAGTGCCTCACTTTTGGGAGTGCTGTTACGCTTTCGGCAACACGCTGTCACCCTTAGTACCGACATAAAGGGGATGTTTCATCAAGTTATCCCGCTTCCCCAAAACCGTTCCATGCTCCGGTCTCTCTGGCGTGATTTGATCAAAGACGGGCCTTTAGAGGTGCTTGAGCGGCATATCCTACCCTTTGTTAGCACCTTCAGCCCATGTTGCCTCACCTTCGTCTTACAACATCACATTTTTACACATAGCCAGCCACAAGATAAGGTTGAGTTCTCCATCAAGAAGTGCTTCTTTGTGGACAGCCTGATACAGAGCCTGCCTACCCAAGCAGAAGCCAGGGCACTGGTAAATGAACTCCGAGACCTACCATGCCACGCCAACGGCCAAATAATGTGCCAAATGCCATTGAACATCTACCTAGTGACGCCAAATGGGACAGTTTCAAACTCTGGCTTCCTCAAGAAAAAGCAGACACCCCTGAACCCAGACTTGGTCTAGGCTGGCATAGTCAAACAAGCTTTCTGAGCTACCAACACCGACCTATTCAGTATGGTGCCCCAACGATGCGGTACATCTACAAAGTCTTAGCCAATCAGTAGACTCTTTCTTCTGTCATACACAACACGAGCCAAGATGCAAGTCAGCCTTTGGAAGAAGCAAAGAGAATGGGATGATCCTGTCCTACCTCAAGACTTCCTTCAAGCATAGCAAAGCTGGGACCAAGAACTACAGATTCTCCCCCAAGTCAGGTTACCACTACTGTACCTACCAGCCGTGACAGAGGAACAAAGTGTGGTCAGAGAAATTCACGTGTTCTTTGAACGCTTCAGTCCAAGCTTATGGCTCAGTAGCATACTTGAGGACAATCAACAAACAAGGTCAGGTACATCTTCTTTCCCCTTACTCACTGCAAAGTTGCACCTGCTGTCTGCTTTCCATACATACCCAGCGGAATTTACATGACTTTAAAAGCAAAGCAAGAATCTGAAAAAGGGGAACCTTCAACACCACACCAGAACCCTTCATTTGAGTTAAATTTATATTCTGGTTATTTTACGAGCGCGTTGCCATCTGTCAAGTCGCATTTTAGTATTGATTCATAATCACTAAATAGTTATTTGCTACTTTCTGAGTAGATGGTAAATTCGAACTAACAAAAAGATGTTTTTTCCATTGTTTTTGGTGTTTTTTTCAGAGGATGGGAACAAATTTATTTGTATTTAGTTCATTTCCATGGGAAAAAATGATTTGAGATACGAGTAAATTGACATACGAGCTTGGTCCTGGAACGCATTAAGCTCATATCTCTAAGTATTACTGTGTAAGAATCAAGAGATCTATGTCGTTATTTGGTATTTCTTAAGATATAGACTTCCTGATGTTTGATTGGTTCTAAATTTTTTAATATATTCTGTGAAACTTCATCCTCTCCCTGCGCGCTGGCCAATCAGTCTTTGCCGAAGTGGCTTCAAAGTTAAAAATAGCTTTTCCGAGTCTGACGTGATGGATGACTCATAGAGCTGCTTTGCTCCTCTCTGCATCATCGCTCTCTTCTACCTCAATTTCAGCAGCAAGGTTAGTTGAAAACTATGTAACATACAGTGTAGGATTCATCAGAAAACCTATCTGCAAACACTGACACATCTGCTGACAAAAGAATATAAAAGAATACGAATACCCACATCTTTTTTTTGCCTCTTGGGCTACTTCCCAAACAACTAATCAAGCCAAAATGACCTCCTTATACAGCACCAAACATTTTTCTCCGAGGGTTGCTCTCAAACAAATCCAAGGATGCATGGGTACAATCCTTCTACTTTTATTTTTTAAATAGACTAACAACAAAAAAGAAAGAAAGATGTCCAATCCATTTTAGATGTGTTATAGTCCTTTCGTTGTCATGCTCTGTGTGCACTGCTCTATTGCCAACTCTGATTAATGATAAGCTTTTCCTCACAATCTTATTCTGAACATTGGTCTGGAACTAGCGTTCTTGTCGCATCAAATATTTACCTTGAGATATGAGACAAAATGATCGACAATGGATATTAAGTATAAAATAATCGAAAAACAGGAGTAGTGTACTCGTGACTGAGCTGGCTCGCCAATATGTATGGAAAAGAAGGAAGTTCGCTTTGAAAGCCGCGGTGTAATACATTATCCTCTTTGCCTTGGTTATTGCACAAGAAGTTTGAAATTTAGTGTAACGTAAGATTAAAACTTTTTTAAGTTTGGGTATATAGGAATGTGAGTTCATTTAAGTTCAGTTTATGTTACATTACAAGCGCACTCATCAAGTCTCTCATCCGCAAACTCCCCGTTGTATTGAATAATGTCTCATTTTATTATTAAACATCATAACCACCAGTTATTTGTTACTATGTAATTAGATGGTGAATTTTAACCAATACATTTTTTTTCCATTGTAATATCCTGTTTTTTGGTGTTTTTTTCAGAGGGTGGGAACAAATTAATTTGTATTTAGTTCATTTTAAATTTTTATGGGAAACGTTGATTTGAGTTACGAGTAACTCGACATACGAGTTCAGTGCATTAAGCTCGTATCTCTCAAGGTACCACCATATGTGTATGTATTTTATCTATCTATCTATATATATATATATATATATATATATATATATATATATATATATATATATATATATATATATATATATATATATATATATATATATATATATATATATATATATATATATATATATATATATATATATATATATATATATATATATATATATATATATATATATATATATATATATAATTCTCTGAACCGCTTTAGTCTCACTAGGGTTGCGGGGGGTGCTGGAGCCTATCTCAGCTGACTCAGGGCCAGAGGCGGGGCACACCGTGTATGGGTGACCAGCCAATCGCAGAGCACAAACAGACAACCCTAACCCTAACCCCTAACCATTCACATTCACAACCATACAATTTAGAGTGTACAATTAGCCTACCATGCATGACTTTGGAATGTCACGCAGGCCCGAGGAGAACATTCAAACTTCACACAGGTGGACCGACCGGGATTTGAACACAGGTCCCTCGCTCACTGTGAGGCCGATGCGCTAACTACTCAACGCCCAGGTGGCCCTTGAATAGAAGTGCGCAGTAGTCGTATAGTAGTACCACCTAGTGGTTGTAACAAGGTTGTAATAGACAATGCTTTGCTCTGTTCAACTTCTGACTGGCAAAATGCAGCTGTTTTAACATGTCTCGCATAAAGTACATTGTAAGAAATGCAGGGGATGAAGCCACCTTATATTAGTAAATCTATACATATTACTGTTTCTAAGAATGTGTGCATGCGTTAGTGTGTTTGTCCGTTAACATCGTAAAAAATTGATACAATGCCATACATCTGATTTGAATGCGGTTTTGAACACACAATTGCAAATGTATGGCTCTAGGATGTTACCAGGCTTGATTTTTTAATTTGGGCCCCAGTTTTTTAAAATCGATTTTTCTAACTGGGAGTAGCATTTTCAAGGTAAAACATTTAAACTTTGGGCTTAGTCTTCGGTAGAGACGCAAACATTTTAAGCCTATCTTTTTCCAGGTCAATGGCTGCACGATAAAGACACTCGATTTTCAACACTCGAGTGCATTCTCAAAAACAACCTATTACTAAGTTTGGCGCATTTTACGGCTGTATTTTGCTTTTAAAAAGCAGAGGGGTCAGGGTTCTGTTCCTAATATTAGTGATTCATGTCCAGGTGAAGATAAAGTGTTGGTTTCTGTTTAAGGTCCTTCAAAAATAACAATTTGTCCAAGCATTGTTGGCAAGTTTGAGGGTAGCCTTTCACAACTTTGGGTTGATTCCTCTGATACACGCAAACCAACCAGACCATTAGTATAATACAGAGACAAACATTGCGTGCATGTCTTACTCCAAGTCATCTGTGCTGGAGAGCCAAAAATATAAATAAAAATAGTGGAGAGGCTTTGTCGCAAAGCTGGCCGGGCCCTTCTCCTTGTGTTGGATAAAAATAGTCCTTCTAAAAACAATTAATCGCTTAACAGGGGATTTGTGTACACTTAAAAAGTAAATCGGAGTGTCTGAGCCTATGCCATAAAAAGCCACTAGCTGCTCTTCCTAAAATAGCAAAGATGGTACATTCAGCAATCTTCAATTTTTGGTTAGTTTGGACAGAGCTTCCAGCAAGCGTGACCCGGTGGATTGAGTGGTTAGCACGTCGGCCTCACAGCTCTGGGGTCCTGGGTTCAAATCCAGGTCAGTCCACCTGTGTGTAGTTTGCATGTTCTCCCTGGGCCTGCGTGGGTTTCTTCCGAGTACTCTGGTTTCCTTTCACATTCCAAAGACATGCATGGTAGGCTGATTGGATACTTTAAATTGCCTCTAGGTATGATTGTGAGTGTTAATGGTTGCCTGTCTACTTGTGCCCTGCGATTGGCTAGTCACCGATATAGGGTGTCTCCTACCTCTGGCTCGAAGTCAACTGGGATAGGCTCCAGCACTCCCCGCGACCCTAGTGAGGATAAAGTGGTACAGAAAATGAATGAATGATAGGAGCTTCAGATCTGAGGTAGATTAATACCAAACTAACCAAAACAAAAGACCAAATTTTAGGTTATAGTAGTAATTCTTTATTATAATATGGCTACAAAAGCAATAATCAATCAACTTTAAACTCTAAGCAAATGTAAAATAAAAAATACAAAAATGACACATGTAGCATGTAAACCAATAAATATGGCGGTCACTTGATAAGCCAGCATTTTTTTTAAATCAAGAGCCTTCCACAAAGTGATGATTAACACAACCCTGAGTTAAACGGTTCATCAAATATAACTAAAAAGTCTAAGCAAGTGCAATAGTAAGATAAATTCTAGGATTTGAGAGTGGAGCTGTGACTTTATCAAGATTTCATGTGAGCTCCTTATTTTATGACCTATTCACATCTCAGTAAATTATGTATTAGTGTTTAAGTTTCTCCTGTTTACGTACACCATACGTATAGTTTTTTTTAGGTTTTACCTTAGGTCATGCTCAGAAAAATGTCACAGAAATCAAAAACAAAGCTTTTTATCCAACAGCAATGATGCCACTCACTATATAAACAAATCGATTTCAAACCCTCTACGTAATCAGTTTTCGGAGTTCGGCACCATGGTCTATGAAAGCTGATATCTGTAATATGATTAAAGTTAAAGCCAGCAAATAAACATTTTATCTCTGCTCACGATTGGTCCGCTTAAAAAAGCACATTCAAACACAACTATAGGAAATTTTTAAAGTGAACATTTCAAAGGTGATGATATAATTATGAATAATTGGAGAAAACACCACCATTTTTAAACTCAAAATGTGTAAAATTCTAACATCGCCTTTAAGGGGCGTTTATATTTCACTTTGTTTGTGTGAAGTGTCTGGTTTTGATGGAACTTTTCCAAAACATTGATGAATACCCATCAGGCCCTCTCAAATGTAATTTTTCTGCAGAGGCAGAACTGTCAATAAAGCTCCTGTATTTGATTTCAATGTGCACCTAATGATCTGGCTACCGAGTGGGTATCAGGATTTCAACCGGAGCATCAGGCATGCCTCTTCATGTGAAGAGCCAGGTGGTCAGACCGGGAGAAAGCCCTCTTACAGAGCACACATTGGTATGGTTTTTGGCCCGTGTGCTTGCGGTAGTGACGCGTCAGCTCATCTGAGCGGGCAAACTTCCAGTTGCAGCCTTCCCACGAACACTGGTAAGGCTTTTCTCCTAGAAAAGTAAGACATGTAATGAGGCAAGAACGTCATGGTCAAGTGATTGAGTGACTGAGTTTACCCGTATGTGTGCGGAGGTGAGCCTTGAGGTGCGAGCTCTTGGTGTAGGTCTTGCTGCAGCCTGGGTATTCACAGCCATGGGTAGCGGGCTTCTTTTTCCCTGTCGGCCTTCGCCCACGCTTCCCCTCTGTCCCGCTAGGGGGCAGATGTGGTCCGATCATTTGTTGCTGTAGGGTTAAACAACCAGTGGCCTGACTGTGGGTGTAGTCACAGAAAAGGCTTGCGCTGTGGGTAAAGTGTGAGGGGTAGTTGTAGTGTCGGGGGTCAGAGGTCGAGGCTTGAAGTGGAATGAACCTGCCTTCAGGGAAAGCCATTAAAGAAGAATGCTGTGGGGGGTGAAATGGATGGAATTCCCAAGATGGGATCTCATTGAGGCCCCCTGTGCTGTGTCTACCCTGGGACAAACCAAATAGATCTATATGATTGACTGTAGACGTTCGATCTGCTGAGTTGTTATTGTAACATTGGTGGTACACTTGAGGTTGAAATGACGCATTCGGCAACATGAATTCTGCCATGAGACTGTTGTCCATGGGATCCTGAACCATTTGGTCCTTTGGCAAGCACGCCTCTTGGTATAGTCTGCCTTGGTTCGGCTGTTGAGGGATCCCCTCTTCACTGTGTTCCAGAGTAGGGCTGAGGTCCAGCGAGGGACTGCTCCACTCGGATAGCAGTAGTTCGATGTCCCAGGAAGTCTGGCTGTCGTTGTTGACATGATCCTCGCTCATTTTCTGGGAAAGGTACAGTTGCTCGGAGCTCAGAGGCGGTGAGCTGTCTTCCAGATTCCACATCTAAGAAAGGAAAATATTTAACACAAACAAGTTTAGGGGGAAAAAGGATTGGAATGATAGAAGTTAAGAATTCCAGACACCTGAAAGACCATTTTGCTTTATTTTCTCATCACTGTACATAATTACAAGATTCCCTATCACATATCAAAGTCCCGTCTAAGTGAGTTTATGTTGGCAGTCTAGAAATTTAACCGACATAGATCTTTCAAGGGCCTATACTTTTGAACTGGGTTGTTTACCTTGTTGCTACATCCCCAGAGATTGGACCAACTGATGTTTCAGTTGTCTTTCTTTACATTAATTTAATACAAAAAATGTCTGGTTGACAATCAGGTCAGGTTATAGTCTGCCTTTTGCAAAAGTAAAAAAAAAAAAAAAAAGTCAAATCGTACGGACCTCAGCTCCCTCAAAACCTGAATAGGAAAATGTAGAAAATAAGATAAGTGGATAGTATAGAGCAGGGGTGGGCATTTAATCCACAAACTCCTGCAGTGGGTGTCTTACAATTTTAATCAGTTGATTGCAGTCAGGTGCTGCTTGTTTCAGTAGAAATTGAATTTCAATGCCAAATGACTCTTCCCCCATGCATTCGGATTGGAGTAGAAACAAAACCTGGGTTGCAACCTGGGTGCAACATCATTTGGAACAAAGACCAGGACTTGCCCGCCTCTAGTGTTGAGCACTGGTGTCCGATCTTGCCCTCAAGGGCTCCAATGGGTGCATGTTTTCATTCCAACCAAAGCAGAGGATACATTTTTCATTCATTAATTTTCAATGCTGATTATCCTTCTCAGGGTGGTGGGGTGCTGGAGCCAATTCCAGCTGACTTGTAAAGCAGACTACACTCAAGACTTGTTGCCTGTCAGTGGCAAAGCACACCATCTGCAGTCACAATCCCACGGCCACCGAGTGGGTATCGATTTATGTTGCCCACACCACAGTGTATGTATATGTATGTGTATATGTACGTGTACGTGTACGTGTATGTGTATATAATATCTCATTTTCTGAACCGCTTTATCCTCATTTGGGTCGCAAGGGGTGCTGGAGCCTATCCCAGCTGACACCGGGCCAGAGGCGGGGAACACCCTTAATCAGTGGCCAGCCAATCGCAGGGCACGAGGAGACGGACAACCATGCAGACTACACCCATACCTACGGACAATTTAGAGAGTGTCCAGTCGGCCTATGAATGTGGGAGGAAACCAGAGTACTCAGAGGAAACCCACATAGGCCTGGAGAGAAGAATGCAAACTCCACACAGGGGTACGTGACCTGAAATTGAACCCAGAACCCCAGAGCTGTGAGGCCGGCGTGCTAACAAGTCGCTCCATCGGGCCACCGTACATATAAATATATATAAAAGAAAGAAATTTACCAAATTAGACGAAATCAATAGTGCATGTAGCCTAATAATGTAGCCCACCTTGCAAATTTACAACTTGACGTGAAATTTAGTTTAGCAGTCTTATAATATTTAATACTTTATGCTTCTTGTTGGATTTTTGTTTCTTCTTACTGTTTATTATTGACTTAATATTTTTTGTTTTGTTTTAAGACATTTATACAGGATCACCTACAATTTAATGGGTTTGTCCTTAGCCCATTTTCTAAAATTCGATTTGTTTTACATAATCCTACCTACTTTTTCTACTCCATTGGGGTTATAATTTCTTTTTAAATTACCATTGTGAAAATTTCATTAGCGCAACATAAATGGGACGCTTGCACATTACTGTGTATTTTCAATTATGAAGGATGGCAAGTTCAGATGTGAGTTATGAATTTGACAGAATTTCAGTTGATAGACAAACCTTAATCAACACTAATAGTTATCAACAATTACACATGCTGTCTCTCAACCAGATTAGTAATTGTTGTTTTTTTCCCCCAAGAAGGCTTTAGTTTTTTTCCTGACATTTTGGGTAAACACAACTAATGAAATGCAATTAATACTTACTTTCATGTCCGAGACATTTGAGAAGGAGCTGAAGGACGGGAGCACAGCTTGGGTTGCAGCCATGGAGTATTTAAATACAAATCCAGAGAGTTGTCAGTAATAAGTGTTTTCAGTTTTTTTTAATTTACTTTTTTTTTATCCCTAATTCTTGTTCTTCTCTTCCTTAATATCTTCTTGGCCTTCGGCTAAAAAGAGTCGCTCACAATCCCAACAGGTTGCTCATGGCAGTTACAATTTACACAGTTTGTTAAAGATGCCTCCTTTGCACCATTCCTCTCCGCTATCTCTCCTTCCTCGCACTTGTCTATCTATGTCAGCTGGTTCGCACAGTTCAAATATCTCTTTTTCATGTTGCTTTGGACCGTTAGGAGGTGGAGCGCTTTGCATTAGGACCCCCAAACCAAAAATGTATTAATAATTGTGAATTTACCT
Source organism: Stigmatopora nigra (assembly GCF_051989575.1). NCBI lineage: Eukaryota > Metazoa > Chordata > Actinopteri > Syngnathiformes > Syngnathidae > Stigmatopora > Stigmatopora nigra. The sequence goes on from NC_135513.1 coordinate 3,610,396, forward strand.
GCTCAGAACCATCAAGACGTGTATATATATGTATGTGTATGTGTATGTATGTGTATATGTATGTATGTGTATATGTATATGTATATGTATGTATGTGTATATGTATATGTATATGTATGTATGTGTATATATATATATATATATATATATATATATATATATATATATATATATATATATATATATATATATATATATATATATATATATATATATATATATATATATATATATATATATATATATATATATATATATATATATATATATATATATATATATATATATATATATATATATATATATATATATATATATATATATATATGTGAAAGAGAGAGATGGAACACAAACCTTAATATTGTTTTCCTTTTCTTGAGTTCTTACATTAGCAACTCTCAAATGCATGAAAATGCCTGACTTGCCAAATATTCATATATACTATCAAGCTTATGCATGCACACAAATATTGATGTGTTTATCATTTTGTGTTAAAAACATTCATACTATCATCCAATGTGTAATAAGTGAATTCATAATATCTAATAATAATTTTTAACACATTTGCAATCACACACATACAGAGGTCACGTAGTAACTTCTGAGAAGACGTATGAAAGGTGATTATATTCTAGCTAGTATTTATCTGCTGGCAGACAGTTGTCTGCACAGATAATGCATGACCAGCCCATCACTGATAAACTATCCCCCCATCCCCCCCTCTGGTGACGACTGCACATACATCTGCAAAACTTTCACTCGCATTTAGCATCTTCATGGAAGGCAAAGGAAAATTTTCCTCAAGATCTAAATAAATAAAAAATGTTAACACTGTAGTACAAATCAAAGTCCATTTGCGGGTTGTTTTGTAATCTCCCACAACGAACATTATTGATGATAAAATATATCATTTTGACTGATCAAATACTCACCAAGCTTAGTGTGAAACAGATAATTATGTTGACTATTTCAAATTGAAAAGAGTGTGATGGGGAACATTTTTTTCTTGCCTGGTTCCATGCTATAAAATGGCAGAGAATTTGATGTTGTATTTTCTTCTTCTTCTGCTGTTCTATGCATAATTGTGGATGCATATCTATGTCTATACATATAATACATTTACATACTGCCTACAATTGGCTGGGCGAGGCTCCAGCACCCCCACAAACCATATCAGGATCAGCCGTTCGGAAAATGAATGAATATAGTAATTGTCTGTAATCTAGTATGACAGTTGTTGACAACCTTGTAATTTGTCTCGTGGCAGTTTTTATTATGCAGTTTTTCATTCATTCATTTTCTGAACCGCTTTATCCTCACTAGGGTCACGGAGGATGCTGGACCCTTTCCCATCTGACTTCTGGCCAGAGGTAGGGAACACCATGAATCGGGGGCGAGCTGATCGAAGGGCACAAAGAGAAGGACAACCATTCATGCTCACACTCATACCTAGGGGCAATTTAGTCTGTCCAATCAGCAGCCTACCATGGATGTTTATTGGAACGTGGGAGGAAACCGGAGCACCTGGAGGAAAACCCACCCAAGGCCGGGGAGAACATGCAAACTCCAAACAGGTGGACAGAACAGGATTTGAACCTAGGTCCCCTGAGCTGTGAGGCCAACGCAGTAACCATTATTAAGCCTTATTATTATTATTGTTATTATTATTTTTAAATGTTGCATTAATTGTGTGTTTTGGTTCATAGTTGATTAAATATACGTGTAAGTAATTAAACTTTCTTTAAAAATCAAGTTTCATCTCCCTTCTTGGGGTTTGTTTTTGGTTGCTATGGATACCGAAATCCATCTCATCGACGCCACACAACCAACCGCTCATCTAGGTACCGTACTAATTTAAAATGTAGCTTTTTTTTTAGACACAGGCTGCCATTAACGGCACTAGATCTCAAAGCACTTTCACTGCGAGAGCTAGTAGTGGGCATCACTACCAACACTCCTAATTAAAGTGCATTGGATGTCTAGCACAGTCAATGGGAGTGAAACAGGTTCACTAAATGCCAGCCATCCAAGTTTAAATTTATTTGATGTCTATCACTGTCAATGCCTGAGAATGCGTTAAGAAATGTACATGACACAAAAAACCTCTTGTGTACCTGCATATTATTCATTGTCAAATCAGGTTACCATTAAATATTGCTTTTGCAAAACCAACAAAATATTAATATTAGTACTAGCAAAACAGAATTCGACAGTATCAAAACAAGTTTTATAGCTTTTCTAATTCATTGGTGTATTTTTGAACTATGCTCATGTTTTAACACTAACTATTTATTTTGGTATATTTCAAAATGCCAACAGTGTAAACAAGGGGACACACAAATGGAAGCTTCATCACGGAACCATGTCCAAGGTGCCCATCAGTACAGCAAGGAGACCAGAGACCTGCTGACATGTACATATTTATATAGTTTTGATTACTCTGTGTTTTAATATTTGGACTATAAGTGGCTGAGAATGTCATTATATGGTCTCTAAATATATTCATTCTTGTGTGTGCACAGCAATGATGCAGCAGCTGAACCTCAGCAACCGCCAACGAAAAAGGGTCAATAAGTGTCTGGAAGTTAAGTGAAGTCTTTGGAGAAGTCAGTGGTATATTTGTTGTGTGTATGGCCTTAACTGAACACAATCGGAAAAGCACTACATTGCTGTTTGTAAATAATACAGTTTTTTGAAACTGCAATATGATGGTGGCAACTTTGGTCTTTTGCGGCTAGAGTTGCCAACTTTTTAAACTGGCTATCTAGAATAGTGGTTCGTAACCTTGTTGGAGCAATCGAACCGCACCAGTTTTATTTGCGCATTCACCGAACCATATCTAAGTGGAAAATAAATATATTTTTCAAATTCAAGATATAAAATATCCCTGCAGCACTGATTGGCTAAGCAATGTCACATAATCATCTGATGCCAGTGATGGTCAAGCGGGGCATGTTATTGTGAATAGACATGATGAGTTGATGTGTCTTGACCTGCCTGGCAGAGGCTTCACCAAAACCCTGAAACCGACTCACCGAACCCCTTGAGTTCGATCGAACCCTGTTTAAGAACCACTGATCTAGAAGCTTCCCATTATGCTCACTCACTAGTCGAAGTTCATTTTTGGAGTGTCCCCATTTAGTTACTCTGCAAAACCTTTGTGGTAAAATCCTAATATTCTACCTTCAGAAGGGTCAGGCTTGCCACAATTGACTGAGACTTCACCATCCACTTCCCTTCTTCACCCAAAAGCCACTCAATGCTCCTCGAAAGTTCTACCAGTTCGCCCCCTTAGACGCACTGCTGTTTCTTGTCTCTCTGGAAACAGCTATGTCCGAGAACAATTCTGTCCCGCTCCCACAAGTAAGTTACTGAAGCCAAAACAGAATGTTACTTTGCAACGCTCCAATGCATCTATATCAAACATTTGAAAAGTCACGCACATATTACCTAATTCAGAGTAATGATTCTATAATTTCAACATATTTTAAGATGTACCCTCTGGAACTTTATTGTCTTGATCTAGGAGATTTAGAAAAAGAGAAGAGGAGGCTTCAAAACATCTTAGCAACAGGACAAGAACAAGTCCCACAAGATACAGTGCCCAGAAGAATGGCCGCAAATCCAAAATATGAAGTGATAGAGAAGAAAGATCGCTATCAGGAAGGTCAGGATTTGTGCATACTGCCTTGATATAGTGTCATGGTTAAAATTTGAAGAGCTACATAATCTTGATGCTAATGTACCAAAGGTTCAGAAAACTCAGAGGGTAGTAATTCATGGAGATCTATTAGGAGATCCACATGGTGTTGTGCTGCTGCTAGAGTGGGTAGCAATAGATATATATTTTTCTGTTGTAGTTTTGGATGAGATTGAGGAGAGAAGGCAATTCCTGTCTGATATGGCCTCCCTAGGACAAGACAAGCAGTACATCCACATCATTAACACAGAGATATCACAGGTAAAGAGTTCTGTATGAAGTTGCTTCACTTTATAAACAACAACATTTTCTGTATACCCTGAAGAAAATCCGAGAATTGGAGATGCTGGATGGTGAACATAAAAAGAAGGATGTGACGATGTCGGAGTTACTACGGATCAAAGACTGATATTTATTTGCAAGGACGAGGTCGCCAAACAGTTGCATTGGAAGTGTTGCAGTACAATGATCAGAAATAAACCACAGTACTGCATTTGAATCAGCTTTTTTATTTGTTTGCCTTCCAAACTCACAGTTAATCTTTGGCTGCTGCATTTTCAATGAGACAAGTCACAGGTGTAAAATAGATGTGCTTCCAAAGCAAGGGAAAGGATGTGTATAAATGAAATTAAATAAATGGCAGTTATGCAAAACATTATCTTCCCCACTCTTAGAAAACACACATACTACATTATAAATTAAAAGGGAATCATCTATTTAAAAATCTCATCCCAAGGAGCACAAATGCTAACATTAAAAAAATGCTAAAGCAGACTGACCAAGATTTAACACGTTCTAAATTTTTGTCCAAATAATGTCAATAAATAAAATACTTTTCTGCCATATTGTTGACATGTTTAACAATGGTAAGCAGCAAACAGTTTATAAAAACTATTTTTGACCATATGAACCGCTTTGGTTACTTGTTGCAAATTTAAAACAATTTAAAAATACTGATTAGATATAATGGAAACATTGGGGGCCTCTCAAATTAAAAAGATAACTTCCGCAATTTACAGTTTAACTTGATAGGCAAACAGTTACAAGTCACTTGAGCTTTACTTGACTAGTCGTACAGTACCAAGAGACCGACTCAACATGCCAATTGAGCCCTTAAAGCACTTCAGTTGTCATCACGGTTGGTAGAGGAGGACCTCGGAGTGTGGCACTTCCAAAACAGAGTAGCTGAAACTCTACATACTCAACTGTTTTCCTTATGAGGGCTTTTTCCAGGTTCTCCTTTATGGCTTAGCCTCTTCAGAACTTTCATGGGCTTGAATTTTGCCACTTTTTTCTTCTGTTGATCTCCTTCTGATTCTTTGTGAAAGTCTGTTGAACAGGAGTTTAAGTAAGGTACACAATTAAGTCAGTAATGTTTTAATTCAGGCATCATTTATGGGTTTCTATTTTCATATATATCATGTGTACCCATACAAGCACTAGGAAAAAAATGCAACCTCCACAGAGGAATGCCTTAAACCTAGCAGAAATTACCGTACTATCGTTAAAGAATACATAATGCAAAGATCCAAAAAGTGTGAATAAAGTCAAAAACATCTTTAAAGTAGCAAAAATTTAAGTTGTCTTACCGTATTTACTCGCATAGAAGCCCCATTTGTCGGACAAAAAATGATCCCTGAATCGAGAGTACGGCTTATATGCGCATAAAAAGATGACATGCACGAAACTGCCAAACGAAAAAGACGAAAAGCTATAACGCAAAAAAAAAAAATGGGGTCGATACAGTAATTTATTTCAAAATTGAGAAAATATAAACATTTATATATACTTTTACATTTCTTGTTTGAAAGTGGCAACTATTGCAGTAATATGAATTACCGGAGGGGAAAAAAAAAATCAACATATTTTGACAGTAGAAGCAATTTGGGCGCCACATCTTAAACTGCTGGTAAGAAAATTTTAATTTTTGTCATTAAAAAGATTAGGGTTCCCATCAAGATAGACTTCTTTTTTCAAAAAGAATAATTTGACATTTTGCATTTACAAAGACAGGCAAATTAACTTCCTTATGATATTGACCCCAATGTAATTTTAAGATTTTCCCTTCAACGTAACACATTTGTACACCCTATTAAAACCATTAATATGGGGGTGAAAATTGTGAATTCAAAATTAAGGCAATTTTAAGGGTGCAGCTTATATGCGAGTAAATATGGTAATTCAATCTGTGTTGTAGATGAAAAAGAAATTGATATGTGAGAGATATAAAAATATGTAAAATAAATAAACAAACAAAAGGAGAAAACCGATCCCAGTGTCAGATCCTACCTTTTTTCTTTAGCACAGCTTCCATAAACTTATCCTCTTCTTCTTCCCTGTAACAAACATGTTATTAGAGTTAACAGAGCAACAATTAGAAGTGCTGTGAGAGACTAGGTGCCCCTTAAGGTTTTCTAATTTTACATAATTTGTACCAAAAACATTATTTATCAATCACAAACATTTCCTTAGTCCCTCTATGTCACGGGTGTCCAAACCAGACTCCAAGGGCCGCAATAGGTGTTTACATTCCACATGTTAAAGACGACACATTTTCACCAACCTGGTGTCTTAAACATCTAATGCAGGGGTGGCCAACCCGCGGCTCGCGAGCCGCATGCGGCTCTTTGCCCGGTTTCATGCGGCTCTTACGTCCATATCAAAGTTTGTATTTGTGTTTTATTTTTATTTGCGTGTGCGCTTCGCTTGAGTTCAATACGGTATTTTCGTCCAATGCGCATGTGCTCGGGATGAAAATACCTCAAAGTTTCCCAGTAGGAGCAAGGTCATTTAAGTAAACGTTTTTAACAGAGTGGGAGAGCTCCCGTGAACCAGAAGCGACAATGAACAGCGTCGCGCACACACAAAGTATCCCAAAGATCGAGCCTCGGCTGAAAAAGCCACACCCCCTGCGAGGCAGACCAAGGCGAGAGTGCTCAGCCGGGAGCAGCCAATAGGAGAGTGAGGCGTACACCACGTGGTGGGCGCGCTACTTAAAAGCCATTCATAATAAATGAGAGCTCACAAGGAGCGAATGTTGCGCAAAAATAGGCTCTAATTTTATGCCAGAAGTCCCACTAAGTAACATGCATAGCAAAAGAAAAACGCTATTGTAAATTATTATATTTTTGTTTGTGGACTTGGTTGAACTGAGAGTTTGTCTGTGTGAGACAGTGCACACAATGTTCATTGTTGATAATGACTGGCCTGTGCTGTTAGTGCTGTAGGAGTCAATTTATGTCATTACTATGCTGGTGTGTGACATTTACAATAAATCTGGCTGAGCAAAGGTATGTGTATGATGTGGCTCTTTGCGGTAACAGTAAAAAATGTGGCTCTTTGCGGTACCACAGTAAAAAATGTGGCTCTTGGTCTCTGACTGGTTGGCCACCCCTGATCTAATGAGTTAATTGCCAACATAGTTTGGACACCCTTGCTCTACAGTCTACACAATTGATTGTATGGACAGTCAGATAAATTGAATGCTCTCTCACTAAATGGCACAAGGTCATGGTTGCTTGGTAGGCAGGGACGATATAGCAATTTTATGAATTTAATTAGTACTTTTTTTATTGCTGATAATTTTAAAAAAAAAGATTTTTGCTTGCGTTTTTTTTGTTGCTAAAACAGAAATCTGGCATCCAGTTATTCAATAGATTGTTCAAACGAAAGTTTCTTTTATTGTATTGTTAATACTTTTTGGGTTCTGAAAGCACTATTGGGAAACAATATTTAAAGCAAAAGTTTTGAACTTTATCTGCATTAATTTAAAAAAAAAATCCTTTTATAGGGCAATCAATTGCATTCTCAGAAATTTAGGACAAAAAAATCTGAAAATTCAAATCCAAAAGCCTCTATGGTCATCATACACAGCTGTGTATCGTAATGAAATTGGTGGCGCTACTCCAAGCTTTGCAAAGTGTTTTCCCAGTAAAAAAAAAAAAAAATAGTATAAAAGTATAAAAAGTCATAACCCGTTTTTTTCCCCCCAAACAATTTTGGGTGAAAAAAAGTGCCTCTACTTCCCAGGAGAATGGATTTTATACAAACACAGTGCATTTGTGATTAAATTCAGACAGAATCCTTATTGTAACTGTAATAATACTTTTAGTTGCATTTTTGTTTCGTGTTTTGAGAGCTCACAATGTAAATTAGGTTAGAAACAAAAAAGTGGTATGATTACCTCTGCCTATCCTGGTCCATGCTGTTGACTATTTGGTTGCGCTGTTCAATGATGGTAACCAGTTCAGCCATCAGCTGCTGCTCACGGCTCTTGTCTTCCTCAGTCCAGTCTTTTTCTGAGGGAAGGAAGTGGACAATATTACAGCCTACTCTTTCGAACATATTTGCAGTTGTTTTGTCATAAATTGTTAGTGAAATTGTAAAATACATTTATTTATTATCTTAATTCCATTTCTTATAACCCTAGACCTTAATGCAGCTTTTTTCAATTTTCATCAAGGTTGCGATATTAATACACACAACAGGCACGTCCTGTGACGCCACACAGGAAGACTGCAGTCACGCTGGCAAGGACGAGATGAGCTTGGCACAGCTTTAAACTGCAACAGCTGGTCAACAAATGAAGCCCTCTTCTATTTAGCCCTCAAACCAACCTGGTTTGTTGAGAAGACATCTCAGCTCATACTCCACATCAGCCTGTTTCTCCTCCAAGTTCTGCTGCTTTGCCCTGTGAGTAGAATTAGAGGTAAGATCTTTATTCCGAGCCCGAGCCGACCCAAAATCCGAGTCGGTTCGGGCCTAAAATGTCAATCATTACTTCTGATTCAGGTTGGGTCGGGCCAAGCTTCTCTCTCGATGAAAAGAAAAAGTATACTAAAATGATGTGTTGTCTTTCTCACTAACTTATTAAAAATTAAATGTTTATAAAAATGTATACTAAAACAATGTGTGGATACTAAACTAAAGAAAACTTAAAAAAACAGATAATTTAACTACTAAATAGGAGCCGCAGCATGCTCTGCGCAAGTCACATGAATGCTGCCCTCTTAATAATCTTCCCCTCTACAGCCCGCATCTATTTTGACTTGGAGCAAGAAGTTAAGGATAAACTAAAGACAGAAGAACTGAAAGGACAAACACGCGCCAGTAAGGCTGGGGTTCGAAAAAGCTTCAAATTGATTGTTGAATACGTCAGAGAAAATTGCGTTGGTTTTGCTGAATGTAGTCAATGTGGTACTTTGCTTTCAGACGTGAGCAAAAAGACTGGCACCTCGACGCCGAGCTGACAAAAGTGATGATCGTCAAACATCTGTATTATCATATAAAAGATGCAAATGTGTATAAGTCTTGTTTAACTTAGATTCCGTTACTAAAGACAGGCTTTAATTCGTCTCACAAATATAATATAAAATTTCGGATTTGCTTCGGACTCGGGCTTGCAAATCAAGTTTATTACTTGGGCCAGGCCGGGCGGAAAAGTAAATACCCACGGGCCGGGTCAGGCTGGATTTGTATTAGGCCCGATCTTACCTCTAAATAGCATTTACCGCATGAATGAGAGATAGTTCAAAATGTGAAGCGTTTTGGTTTTCCATGGTTTCATATAAAAGAGACAATTAAGACACTTACGTGTAAACTAGCTCAGCTTCTCGCCGGACTAATTGATGTTTCTCATGAATGAGTGTAAACCAGTCAACCAAGAGGTGTTCCTCATCCTCAGCTGAAAAGCATAGACAATGATCTTGAAACACACTACAAAATGATAGACAAAAACATTGAACTCGACCATTTTAACCACTTTTGTAAATATTTGAACGCATTATATGTCCAACCCTTCAATGTTTTAATTCCTGAAGGAATAATTGAAGGGAAACATAGGTATGATTTCAAAGCACGTTCTAAGCAGCTTCTTTTAACCTGAGGTAAGACAATGAAGCTCAGCAGCCACTTCCTTCCAAGTACATCCTGTTTTGAAGCCATGCAAGTTGATGTTGATCAATTGTAAGGTGTTGCCTCGGTCTCACCACTTGAACAGCGTGATAAAAAGGAAATGTCTTGAACTATTCATAGCACAAACACCTGTCAGTAACTTTGCCATTCTGCACTTCCTTGAACAGCAACAAGTAAACAATGTGAAGTGTGTCGCCAAACACGGAATGGGCCAATCATTTGCATTGAAAGTGTACTGATGGTCTATGGAAATGCGTATTTGAAAAACTGGAACACTGCCTTGCACAGCCTCTGGATAAATTGTTTCCCATAAATTCAAAAGCTTACCATTGGGGTTGTCTCTGAGTTTCTTCTCTAGCTCCACACCCCTTTGCTCCAGCTCATCCAGCTGGATCTCCAGCTGACTCATCTCTCCATGTATGTCCTCCACCGGGATGTACTGATCTGACTGCACCTGAATCGGTGTATGCATGGGGAGGAGTATCGAATTCAATTTGTTACACATTTATTATAGTATGTGCCCAATATCAATTATTAACCACAATGACAAGAGTGCATAAGTAACAATTCTGTACACACAAGAATATTGTTTTTGTGGATAAAAACAGGATTCTGGTTTAATTTACAATTAAATTTTGACAAAAATTTTCCATTTGATTGCTTCTTTCCTCTTGTTTGCATAAAATCAGACATTCTCCGAATTTGAGATTCCCCTTCCTCAGTCATCTATGTTCTGTTTAGAATAACGTTTTGAAATTTTTCACTTCCACATCATTCCGATTCGTAGTTCGTATTAAAAAAAAACTGTATAGCATCCAATCTATATATATGCTATAATCTATATTATATGCTTAGTGTCCAAAACATGCTTTAATACAAACACGTTATTGTGCATACAAAAAGCATATTAGTGGAATCAAAATATTTTTTGGTTGGGGTATTTAATATTACACAGATGGCTTATCTCATCAACAGTTGTGGAAAAAATCCAATAGAGAGAATCAGCTATGTGGGAAATTTTGAATCTTCTCATTAAAAAGTGTCAAAAATGTTGTACCTTGCGTTTGATGAGTGGAAAACCGTGACCTGGGGCAGGGGGCCTGGCAGGACGAGGTCCTTTTGGGGGTTTTCTGTTGGATTTTGAAGGTGAAGGAACAACTTTCCTATTAAATGGATTTTCCTTACAAATTGGCTAAAGAAACAAAAAAAAACACACATTTATTTCTTATGAACACTGTGTGAATAAATCCTTTTCTTACCTTGTTGTGTGAAGGGCTGGCGCCCGCAGCTAATGGACTGGGTGTGGTGATGGGACGTGGTGGAGAAGAGCCAGTGAATTTGATGTCATGATTACTACGACTGACTTGTGGGGTGGCAGGCGCGGAGCTTGCATTCGACTGTGCGGGAGATGCAAATGAGCTAAGGCAAGAATGAGGCAGCCGCTCAGCAGAGGAGAAAGAAGAAGTCGAGGCGGTAGATGGTGAACAAATCGAAGGCTCGGAGACACTTTTGGTGAAACTGGTTTCCTGGTCACTGCCTCCACCAGAGGCCGAATAGGGTTGGGATGAGCTGTGGTCAGAGCCAGAAGACAAACTCTCCACACTAAGAGCTGTAAAGAAAGAAGATTGCCAAGAATGAGGGAGAACTATGGTGCACAGTTATCGAAGTAAACCAAGGAGGCAGAAGTAAAACAGGAGTGAAAGTAGATGGAGTAAAATGAACACATTATGGAAAGGGAAGAGGGGGGTGGGTTACAATAGATTTTTCATGAAGTGTCTTGTAATTGCGGTGTGGATTTTCTTCAGCAAGCTTTGAATAACCGAAATCATTTAACATCAAACAAATTTGAGGTCGGGATAACCCAGTTGTAACTGAGAATCATCTGTGAGACAATGACAGTACTCGCATGCACATTTTTACTGCAGAATATTCCAACCTTGATTAGGAGCATTTGGCAGCGGCACACGAGGAGCTGGTCGTTTCTTGCTTTTGGCATTTTCTGGACTGGTTGAGTGGGGGGAGTTTCCGGTGCTCTGAGGTGTGTCCACATCAGAGGCTTCGGTCACCTGTGTGATCCTGTACCATGGGTGACTCGTTGCCAATTTAGTGGGAATCTCAGCGCTTTCCTCTTCCACTTCAGGCTCGTTGCTTTCATCGTCATCATCCTCAAAAGGGTTGGCGGGTAAAGAAGGCGTATTGGAGCCCAAGCTATCCTCTTTAAGAGAATACACAGAGCCCGTGTTGGGAGGTGTTGACAGTCCAGCAGGGGGAGGTGGAGGGGGTTTCTTCTTCTTGGTTTCTGATTGGACCAAGGCAAGCCAGGGTGGATCTTTAGGTTTTTGTGTACCACAGGACAGGCTGAACAGTGAGACAGACACATGGAGCCATCACATAAGGGAAGACCATACAGTACATCCAAATAAAGGCATGGAGTGGTAAACATTTAAAATGATTTTTGTTTGGACAGCAGAAGCCTGAGATGATGTAATGAAACAAATGAAAATTCAGATATACTACGTACCTTCTTGGTGATTGGGATCTCTCTCTAGGTTTTGGTCGGGTGGGTGGCTTCTGATGTTCACCTATAAGTCCAGGTGAAATGTAAGCAAAAATTCATTTTGCATTGTACAGTAATTGTGATCACGCACCAGTTGGAAGGCTGTCTGCTGACCGGGGTAGCTTTACCCGCGGGGATGGCCGGGGCGGTGGGCTACGCTCAGCAACCCGTCGAGGTGCTGGAACTGGTCGGGCAACGACTTGGTTTTGACTGACAGGTTGTTCAGAGGCTAGCTCACAGTTATCTGCAATATTATTTAGTGTATCTTCTACTGTGGTTTCTTTATTTTCGTCTTCATCACTCTCATCGAAAGGGTTAGGGGGAGAAGGGGGTCGGTGCTTCTCTTCTGTTTGTCCACTGTCATTGAGCAAATCTGTGCCTTCCAAAGAGACATTGTTTGCTGGCGCAGGAGTGACAGTGACCGTAACATCGGTTTGCAAGTCATCGATTTTGCACAGAGGAGGTGGAGGTTTTTGCTGGTCCGTCTCAGTGGCTGAGGTGTGGGAGGACTTGCTACGACCGATCCTCATTGATTGGACTCCAACAGGTCTCATGCTAAGATCTGGACGGCCATTCTGGTTTGCCGAAGCTTGTTTTGCAAGGTGGTGAGTGCAGACCAAAGCCCCGGAATCACTTCCAAGTTTGTAAGATCCGGATACCAGAGTGCTATGACACTCAGTGCACCTGGAAGAACAGTCGTATTACGTCTATGGTTAATTAATCTTCCTAGGGTATCTGCATATTTATTCAAGCGATGGTTATGATTGTACAATTCCCACACCAGAATAGCTTTACTGAACCTTGACATGTTTTTCAATCTCATGACAGGAATCGCTTGAAAGTTGGCTGTGAATGTTTTGCAGGGAATGGAACACATGCGTGCTCTCCCATTGGCTATCTTCCCAAACCTCAGAGACCTCCCACTAGCAGTCTCCCAACACCTTACTGGCTTGCCATTGGATGGAAAGCACCAGCTTTTTCTTGATACTTTTTGTGTCTTTGACCGGTGTTCGTTGTTATCTATAATAATCCTTATAAAGCGTGATTCATGGATGGATGTGTGGGTGTGTATGTTAAGGTTCTCTTGCTACGTTTGTCCAAACCATGCAACGTAGAGAGTTTAAAAAAACAGGAACGGCTCCCGGATCCTAATAGATAACTGATTGAATTTCTTTACCTTCTCTAAGTGTGTAAACTTAAACTTTCAGCATTTGCAGGGATTGTCGATCAGTATGCCTGACAAGAAATATGTTAACTTGCTCCTCTCTTGTGGTAGTTTTAGGCATTACATTACAACCCCAGAACTGCGAGGGCAACGTGCCAACCACTAGGCTGCCGGGCTGCCCATTAAATAACCAAAACTCCAATATTGCATTGACGCACTATTGGAATTCTGGGATATGGTCCTATGATTTGTATCACTCACTCATATAGGCCGAGTGCTCACCTGAAGCAATTTCGATGGTACAGCTTTCCATCCACCAAAAACCGCTGCACTAAATGGACATGCTGCTGACAGGCGGTGCAGATGCTGCTGATTGTACTGCGTTGGGACACTCCCAGCACTGTCATCCTGGTATGACTAGGCTAGTGCATGCAGCCAGAATACATTCGGCAGGGATAAGACAGCGAGGAGACATTAGGCGAGGGGTGAAGATGCAGAGTAATGCAGGGAGGGAAAGATCAAACATGGAGTCAGGATTTGAGGAATTGGATTTTTCAATGCATTTACCTTTCTACAGTTATCTGCTTAAAGATCTACCGTCCAACGGTATTATCATCAACAACAAAAAAACATCACGATATAATTTAATCGATATGAATTGGAAAGATTATATACTTGAGTTATTAGTTGTTAGAGAGTCACACACCATTGACTATTAATGGTAGATTACAAAGTTCAGATTCAGTGTTATTTGATGGTTTCAAATTGGGGTATAGTAGATTACTGGTTAGGAGTTGCTCTTTCTAAAGCAAGACACATTGTTAGGGTAAGACAACGCTACTTTCTAATGTACAAAAGCTGATTAAATAGACTGACCTATAGTTTTAAGTTTCCCCTCTTATCCCCCCCAACAACCACATCCTATTGCCTAGGTTCAGGAGGAGAGAGTGGAGAAGGGGTCAAATTTGGGGAAGGAGTACAGGACAAGGGAGTGGAATGGATTTCCATCTAAAGAAGTGATGATGCCAGTACATAAGAGTGAGGAATGGAGGTAAGTAGATGATGGCATGCCAAAGAGTAAAAACAGAATACAGAGGCTATCTTTAGTCTACTACTGTTTTCATTAGAGGTAAGAAGGAAAAAAAGAACAGACTGAAAAGGGAGGACAGGATTTTCTATTTTACGTGGGATTTTTCTCGTCCCGCTCTATAATTTACAGATTTAATGACATTACACATAAAATGTACACATGGAGACTTCAAACTAGAGCTGGGCAATATTTATCGTGAAATCATTTTTGTCAAAAATATTAAAAACTCTCGATAAAAACCCGACAAATTTAAACTGCGATTACACAAGCCGAATACGAAGGAGAACGGGGGCGCTGTTCCAGACCAACGCTCAGGAGAAGAGGATGATGAGGAAATTTGTTTTTAGCATGTTAGCAATAGAGGCTAACACGGAAGTTTAATGCAAAAGGACAATCACAAGGCCAAAATGTATTGTTCTGAGATGCAGGACAACACCGAGCCGACCCACTAAAAGATCTAAGTGAATTCTCCCTGGCATTTTCTTTCTTTTTTTGGTTTATATGCCTTATTGAAAATATCCTTAACCAACTGCCCTCATTTGAGGACAGCCTGTAATAGATTTTCTTACTTAATATCAAGGTGTTTCTCCATATGTGACAGTTCTGAAAATGTTGCAAAAATCAAACACTTGTTATTTTGGGTTAAAATTGTGAGTTAATTATTTTGGGTTAAGTTCATCCAAATTTTATAATTATCGTGAAAATTATCGATATTGATTTTGTCATGTCACCCAGCTCTACTTCAGACCAACTAGATAACACAAATATTGGGCAAAAATGCGTATTCAAGGACTAAACTAGAAAATTGACATAAAATGTAAATCATGCCATTTTAAAGAACAAACAAAGTTCCAGTCAACACACCCATAAGGCAAACTGCTATTTTTTTCCTGGACCATACAGTATTGTCATATTTTTCTCAAGTTTTGTTCATACCTCAGTCTCCACCTCTTTGACTTCTAATGGAGTGGGAGGCCTTTTCTGGGCTGGCTCATTCTGACAAACCGAACCTAGCCTCTTTATGCAAGGAGTGTTTGCTGTAAGAGTAGATTATTAATTATTGCATGTATATATCTCAAGCAATCATAAATGACTAAATATAAGAAATAACGTTATCTTACCACTTGACAATTTAAGATGGGATTTAAAATTGAAATAAAACAAGTTCAAAGGAGAGGCCACGTGTATTCTTAACCGATCTCCAGTCAACCACTAGGGACAAACAATCATTCACACCCACACCAATAGCGAACATCTTGAATGTACATGTTTTTAGAAGGTGGGATGAGGTCGTAGTTGGATAGACAAAAAAAAGAACACTGATGTGAGGGAGAGAAAATTCTAGTTCTATACAATAGAGGCATATCTGAAATCAGACTTACAGACTGCATACATGCTAATGACTACCTCTCTAATCTTTTTGATCATATTTGAGCTTATTTGTGGGCAATCTTCTTATGTATTTGGTACCATGGATTTAATTTGATTGTACTGGACAGCAACAACGGTTTCCTTAACTGTGTTCTGTGTACTAACCTTGGGATTTGTTATTGAAGAAGTTGTAGTACTGGGAGACATAAGTTATAATGCTTAGCCTGTCGGGAACTTTCATGGAGACCATGTCTTCTGGGTCCAACAACGCAGGTATCCCTAGCTGTATCTCTGCCACCTCAAAGGCCTATGGTAAAATAAAACAAAAAAAAAGAAAATGGCTAAGACAGTCTCTCATTCGTCTTACGCAAAGATTTGTAATCATCCTTGAAGTGAGGTAATAACTGGTCATGGAGTGACACAATCACACAAGCCCATACATGCCTGAAAGCTGCAAATAGTTTGGAATTAAAACCTACTTACCGAGCTAATAGGGTGTTACATCATTATCTTGTTGTAAAGTAGTATTTTACTATTTAACCATAAACGGAACTGCAGCACAAATTAGATACTAGCTTGAGTTAAATAAAGTTACATGCATGTTTTTGCTGTTAGCAAAGACATGTTTGAGCGGACTAGCCATTTTACACAAAATAGATGACAAATCAACAAATATGTTATGTTTAGCCTATGCGTGGGTAAGTAGAGTAGTTTCATTTACAAAAGTGAGGTGTTACAGGACAAGTTTGGGAACCACTGATCTACTGTGATCCTTCACCACTTCACGGCTTCGTGGTGTTCGGCTTCTGGAGTGCGGATTTGATATTAAGTATTAAAAAAAAAAAGGTCATAAAAATGTCAAAATTCATTCTGAAATCGCAAGTCGAAGACAGGAAATGAAAATGGCGAAGGTCAGGGCCCTACTTC
Organism: Stigmatopora nigra; assembly: GCF_051989575.1. NCBI lineage: Eukaryota > Metazoa > Chordata > Actinopteri > Syngnathiformes > Syngnathidae > Stigmatopora > Stigmatopora nigra. The sequence goes on from NC_135513.1 coordinate 3,627,119, forward strand.
TTTTACAGCGCTAAATTGGGTGGTAATCAGCCTCAAAGGAGAAAAATGTCACCGCAGAGAATGAATGACGCGACGAATATTATGGAAGCCTGAGTAGAACGAGTTCTTGCCTTCTCCTGTTATGTTGCGAGTGAATTCTGCATCCCCGTTGCAGAGCAGGGACTGGGGGTGAAAAACGGAGCCAGACCGAGCCGAGGATGACGCGGGTCCGCAACCTCGAGCGGCCGGTCGGGCAGCGTGTGCCGGAAGCAAGTGAGGTCTGCCCCGCAATTCGGCCCTGACTGGAACAGGCAGCGACACGGTACATCGAGGAAGACTTCCCTAACATATCTGAAGAGAATGCCTTCCCAGACATTCTTATTCAAAGATGAACTGAAAGTGCTAGGATTCACACAAATCGCCTTACGCTCCCATCATGTGTGGGGATGCTGCTGGTTGGCTTCATGGTAAAGCCAAGCTTAATCTACAAGCTTGACCGTTCTCATGCTTTAAAAAACAAGAACAAATCCTGGCTGCCTGTCTACTGAATGAGCAACCGGGATCACCGAAGCTGCCACAAACGGTTTCCTCCCAAACACAAAGCTGTACTCAGTGCTGCTCACTGAAGGGGGCTGCCATTTAATGTTTGGACTGTGCAGGAGGACTTGGACTAAAACTCCCATTAGCCTGTTTTTTTTAATTTTATTTATTTTTTATTTATAGCAAGCAGAGGGGAACTATTTTCAGGAGTACAGTATTAAAAAAATATATTTTTAGATTATATTTAGTTATTAGTACATTAGTCTTTTCATATGACTTTGATTATAACTGGAATATTTAATAAATACACTTCCTTATAATTGTACTTGTGTACGAACATGTGGTATGGTTGGTAGTAATAATAGGCGTGATTTTAGTTTGTGGTTTTTCGCTTATTATGCCTGGTCTACATTATCTGCCAAAATCAAGGGATTAGTGTAATTCAACAAATTGTAGGTGCAAGTGCCAGATCATAATAGCCCACATTACATGAAGATGATACTGGGTAGTTTGAATATGCGTTGATCATTTCGTGCCTATTTGTTGGGAAAGATAATCTGAGGAGGGTTTAATTGAACACTAAACGAAGAAAAAAAATACTTAAATGGTTGCATGTGCTCCTCATTTGCAGCCAGAAATAGCTTACTTGTGCTTAAGCCGAAGGGATATAATGAACGATTTGCCTTCACCTATTAGTCAGCAGATTTGGTTTCTGGTTCTTTAGCAAACATGTTCAAGTTCTGAGAGCAACAGGAAAGTCCTGCCAAAGTTTCAGCTCATACCGATAATGAGGAGACTCCCATTTTTGCAATGGATCTCCTTTTGCTCACAGAGGAAAAACTCATGTTTTAGGTCAGTGCAGCACTAGCATACAAAAAAATGATTCAATATTTTCATTTATTCTTTTAAGACAGTGATTCTCAAATAGTGGGGCGGTCAAAGTAATGCCTGTGAGCGAAAAAATATTTTTTTGTGCTAAAATGAAGTGTAACTGCAGATTCACACAGTGGATGGTAATCATTACCATCCACTGTGTGAATCTGCAGTTACACTTCATTTTAGCACAAAAAAATATTTTTTCGCTCACAGGCATTACTTTGACCGCCCCACTATTTGAGAATCACTGTCTTAAAATTAACAACACTACAAGTGAGCGTGGCATTACTAATGCCACGCTCACTTGTAGTGTTGTTAATTTTAACATGGATACAATCTTATGCAGAAGTGTACTTGGAATTTGAAATGAGAAGCACTGTTTTAAGGCAAGACTATATATATTTATGTATGAACAAAACAATTTTTAATTGAACTACAATTTCTATGCCCGTGAATAAATGCAAATTCATTAACAGCAAACGTCTTAAGAAAAGGAATAACTTACCAGTCGGTTGTTCTCATAGATGTCATCTTTAGACAGTGAGTCAAAGTCTCTGCAACAACATAAACAAAAAAGCACGGGTTTGTCAGGAAGTGTCTCGTGTTAGTCAACTTATTAAGTGGAAAAACAACTAAAGCAGCTACACCGTAGTGACCTACTTATGTTAAAAACCAGCAAAAGAAAAAAAAAGGTGTTTGTGCTGCATGATGGACAAACCAGCTAAGCCTTTAAGCTTTTTACAGCTAAACTTTGCTACTAGAAACTCCATCTACGCAGCAATGAAGCAGTCTCGAAAAAATGAGTGATTTTGCTCTGATGACTACAAAGGCCCTCGAGCAAGAAGCCAGACTCTCACCAGTAAACATCCTGCTGTAAAAGTGGAAAATATCTGAAGTGCTCCTGCTTGAAACTGTGCTCGTCTATAAAAGGTATCTTGGAAAGACTGTCAAAGTTTGAATAACAGTGCAGCGGGAAAAACACAAGAAAGAAGGCTTGCAGAGACTGTGTAGGTGTAAATACGAGGAATACCAAATCCCCTTACACCCAGGCGGCAAAAAAGCAACCCCCCCCCCTCACCCCCAACACACACACATACAAGTGACTTGTGTTCACGTGTAGGTGCAATTTAGAGTGTCCTATTAGCCTACCATGCATGAGTACCCGGAGGAAACCCACGCAGGCCCGGGGATAACATGCAAACTCCACACAGGTGGACCGACCTGCATTTGAACCCAAGAACCCAGAGCTGTGAGGCCGACACGCTAACCTCTCGCTCCACCAGGCCGCCCTGTGCCAAATCTGTTCAGAATAATGACAATAATGATGCGAGTTGGCATCTAAACCAGGTCACCATGACTATTTTGTAACAGAATTTAATTTTGGCAGATGGAAATGTGTGAGTGAAACATAGTTTAAAGTGTATCATATTGTACATCTGTTGATTGTGTGAAGGAAAATATAATTGTTTGAAGTTTTCGCAATAAGGAATAGAGCCAAAGTGTGAGTTTATTTTACTTACAAGTAAATATATTCCTTGGGCCTGCTACAAAGCCTAAAGAAAATACAACATTAAAAAAAATTACTGTACAATGTTCACGCTAAACTTAAACTTCCTAACAGAACTCCATGAGAACACAGTTGCAAAGAATCACTACAATAGCCGAGGCCCATATTAGAGAGGTAAATCCAGTTCGACAGGCAGAGGCCTTGGCTGCAGATTACCATGACAGCCTGTCTGTCTGGATCAGAGTGAACTGATCTGGGTGACTGCAGCTACTGTACACACTGGGGGCTAAACAGGGACTGAATAGGGGCTACAAATGGAAGAGACATAGCTCAAAAGCTAATTATTTAGGGCTAACCAACAGTGCAACTTGGAGAGTTGCTATTATGCAAGGTTCAGATATCTTCCATTTTAAGAATATCCATCCAGGAGATGATTTCTCAGTTTTTTAAATTTTTATCGCGTGGAGCATTAAAGAAACTTCCAAGGTCTGAGACACGTACTCCACTCTCATATTTTTCGATTATTTTGCGCTTAATATTGATTGCCAAGGTTCGCCTTTTCTTTGCAAAACTTCATTCCACCTGTTTGCTTTGGATCCATCGTTGTTCACTTCGTATTATGCATTGACTAACGGGGGGAAAAACACGGGAAAATGCAACGCTCCGCACAGTGCTCATAGATATCTGTTAAACATGAAAGAGATGCGGCAAAAAACAGCCTCACGTCCTGGCCACCTGGGTTTCTCGTATCTCAATTTGTTTCTCGTATCTAGAGATAATTATACGCTCAAATTTTTACTCATCTCAAAATGCTCGAATATCAGGGTGCTCGTATGTCGAGGTACCAGTGTACAAAAAAAACCGATTTCTTTGTAATCATCATCACGGTTAATTTGATCATTTGTATGTAGAACAACATAAACATTATTATAGCAAGTTGGCAACACTTTTTGTTCCACATAAAAGCCCACCGTATCCGCCAACACCCTTTGCATCTGAATAATACAGTCACTAATCCTGTCAACTGCACAATGATAATCAGGAAACATGAATTTAAATCCAATAAATGAATGTTTGACTGCAACAGTTGTCAAGACTTGTGCTGACATTCCTCTTAGATGAGCAAATTGGCAGCACATGACTGCTGACTACACTTGTCATGATTATTAATGGAAGGTGTCATCTGATACACTATGACACAGACTTAAATGTCTCCTGTTCCAAAAAAAAAAATCACACGTCCAATGGGAAAAGGGTCGCTCAACAAAAAAAAAAAAACCCTACACAACATTAACCAACTTTTTGTACTTATGCAAGCCGAGAGTAACGTGTTGTTCTGGGCAGTACATGGCTGGTCAGGCTGTGTCAATTACAGCACAGAGAACTTCAAGCCATATTCAATACACTCAAATTCATAAATCCAAACAGTGGTAAATGTGTGAAACATTAGTAGTGTCTACAGTGCGTGACAACTTCATGGATGTAAATACCTCGTGAAGACAGCGTGATTTCCGTTGGACTGCCGTGATATATTTTGATGTATGAAACCATGAGGGAGTATGTTAAGTCGTTTTTTCCGGGTAATCACTCGAACTTAATTTATTGGATATTTTAACTGAGCATGACCACTTCTCAGCATTATGAGATACTATGTGTGCCAGCTATAAAATAGATCTCCTTGATCATTCATTCATTGATTTTCAGAACTGCTTATCCTTACAAGCGTCCCAGCTAACTAGATGGCACCAGGCGGGGAAAACCATCAATCGGTGGCCAGCCAATCGGAGGGCAAAGCGAAGAGGTCAACCATTCACGCTCATACTCATACCCAAGGGCAATATAGTGTTCAACCAACTTACCTTGTATGTTTTGGGAATATGGGAGGAAACTGGATTAAAACAAACAAGCCCAGGGAGAACGTGCAAACTCAACACATTGGGGACCTGGGACTTGCAGGCCATTGACGGGAAAAGATGCCCAATCCATTAAGACTGAAGACTTGGCAAAGATCATTCAATTACAGCGATTGCGTCAAAAATGAATTGACTGCCTATTTCCGTTCTTAAGCATTCTTCATAAAATGTTTTTTTTTTTACTAACTACTACAACAGCATATAGTATGAGAAGACTACACGACCAACCAAAGAATGAGTCAGTAAGTTCAATAAACAACAATATCCTGAATCATCTTTACTACTACAAACCTTTCTGAATATTTTGTCAGGTAGAATTGCATTAGAGGTAAGATCGGCCCGGCCCGTGAGTCCAAAAACCTGACCTGGGTCGAACCCAAGGAATTAACTTGAATTGCAGCCCTAAGTAAATCTGAAATTTCTTTCTTTTTTCTGTGAGGACCAGAATCGGGAGGAGGGCTGATTAATGATAACAGATTAAAGCCTGTCTTTTGTAACAAAATCTAAATTAAACAAGACTGTAAACAAATGTACATCTTTTATATGATAATGTAGATTTTTGACGATTTCAACTGTATAAATGCCTGCTCAGCGTCGAAGTGCCAGTTTTTTTTTTTGCTTTTGTATGAGAGTAAAGCGCTACATTGACTACATTTAGCGAAACCAGCGTAAGTTTCTTTAGCATATTCAACAATCAATTTGAAGCTTTTCCAAAATTGGCTGTTACCGGTGCATGTTTCTCTTTTCAGTTCTGGCGTCTTTTGTTTATCCTTAACTTCTTGTGGCAATCGCGTGACAACGCGCAAAGCATGCTCTGGCTCCGTGGCACCACCTTCAATTGCAATTACCGTATTTTCACAACTATCTGACGGCTGCTCTATTCCCATGTTCCCCTGCATCATTGATTGCTTGAAGTTTGAACTGAGCTCCGTAAGCGTGTATATTTGTATTATTCATTTTCGGGGGGCCTTAGAAACCAAACCGAAATTGTTTGGCAATAAACATGCCCACACACTATATACAGGTACCTGGTAGGGGCGTGCCATTAGTGTCTGACCCCACCCATGTACGCCGTCTCTCTATATATATGAAGCGTGTCGACAAGAAGTGCCTTCAGTCAGGATTTAGAGCTCACACACGGCGCTCCGCTTTATAAGGCGGCCTGTCTATTTTGGAGAAAATGTAAGACTTTTTAGTGCGCCTTATAGTTGTGAAAATACGGTACATTACAGCGCCCTCTCTGTTTTTTTCGAAAATTCCAAATTACTCATTTTATAACAAGTATTGCTTGGTTTAGTATCCACACATCGTTTTAGTATACATTTTTAAAATTATTTTAAAAAAACAAATTTAGCGAGAGAGGCCAAACGTTGTTTTAGTATAGTATTTTTTTTCAGCGGGAAAAAAAAGCCCAGCCCGACCCGATTGGAATCCAAAGTAATGATTGACACTTTAGGCCCGGGACGGCCCAGTGAGTGGTTAGCGTGTCAGCCTCATGGCTCTGGGGTCCTGGGTTCAAATCCAGGCCCCGTCCACCTGGGTGCAGTTTGTATGTTCTCCCCGGGCCAACGTGGTTTCCTCCAGGTACTCCGTTTCCTCCCACATTCAAAAAAAGGATGCATGGTAGGCTAATTGGACTCTCTAAATTTCCCCTTGGTATGGGTGTGGGTGTCAGTGTGCATGTTATCCGTTACTTTGTGCCCTGCGATTGGCTGGCCACCGATTCAGGGTGTCCCCCACCTGTGCCCCGTAGTCAGCTGAGATAGGCCCCAGCACCTCCCGAGACCTTAATGAGGATAAAGCGGTTCAGAAAATGAGATGCGATGAGATTTTAGGCCTGATCTGATCCAAATTTCGCGTCGGGTTTGGGCTCGGGCTCAAGATTTTACTTCTTAACTGCATCATATGACGCTTCCATTGTCCCTGGAATGTGTACTTACATCAACTCTGGTCTGTATCGATGTATGATGGCACAGAACGCCAAGCCGTCCCGAAACGACGTCGACATGTCCTTGACTTCCACATCGTGATAATTTTCACACTGAAGACGACACCACTCTTGGAGAGCTTTTAGAGATCCCATCATCGTGCCGTGGCGTCCCAGGAGTCGGCAGTCATCAGAAGAGTTACGCCAAGGAAGCAGCTGTATCTCTAATTGGAGCACTAATCCGACACTACGTCACCTAGCCAAATATTTACACTATATACAAACTTTTTGTTTGTAAAAGTTGCATTTTAGTCCCAAAATTATCTGCCATCTGAGGTCATAGCGATAAATATATATCTATCTTTACTAGACTATATAGATCCACGTCAACAGATGGAAAAGAAACACAGCAACTATCCTAAATTACGAGTTAGCAAAAAAAAAAAAAAAGGAAAATAGTTCCTTTAGCAGCCAACTCGCGCTATCAGCCCTAAAAAGCCCGACTTTAGACAGGGATTTTGGAATATAATGCAGTTCGAACCCCTTCAGGAATGCCGCTATGCTTGAGGTGTGATTGGCAACCCGCCGCTTTTTTGCTGTTCAGCGCTGCCGTGTCCCGCAGAGGTTGAAGCGAAAAGTCCGGTTTTTCCTATCAAACCTTATCAAAATCACTAGTGTCGACCTGACTAGCTCGTCGCCACCCTCGTTTGCTTTAACCACCACAATGTCCCACTCCGTTGTTTCCTTCCACGCCGCACCCCAGCGGAGGCGCTACGTGAGAAAAAGACGCCCATTGAGCCACTCGCGCGATATCATAAAAACTCGCGAGACTGGTGTCAATTACCCGGAAGTTGTTCCAGATGACGTCGCGTATCAGAAAGGTTTCGTTAATAGCACACATTTATGTCAACTTGATAAGATGATGGATACATTTTATATTTTCTGTCCAAATGGAAGTTACTATTACTCGTAAATATTGCAGAAATTAGCTGCAAATAACTATTATACATTAAAAATTAATAAATTAAGTCTGGTTTTGAAAACAAACTGTTTGATAAACACCAGGTAATCACCCATCTTTAATGTACATTTGTATTTGTATTTAAGCTCCAGTGTTTGCATTTAATCACTAAATGCTGCTAGGAAGTGGATTTCACCCCATTTTAGTTCATTTTTTGTCTTTTCGCCATTGACGTCCATTGCTGTTTTTTTCTCGGGGGGAATCATCTTCGTGGCCCGGTTGCAATGTCTGAAAAACTCCAGTATTTGTATTTAATCAATAAATACTGCTAGGAAGTGAATTTTACCCCATTTGAGTGCAAACTGTCATTTCGCGTATGGATATATATGGACATATTGACGTTCATCGCTGTCTTTTTCCCAGAAAAATGATACTCCAGGCCTGGTTCTGATGTCTAAAAAGTTCCAGTATTTGTATTTAATCAATAAATGCTGTTTTTGGTTGGAATTTACCCCAATTTCGGGCAATATTTGCCAGTACGCCATTGACATTCATAGCTATCTTTTCCCGGGAAAATCACCCCCCTGACAATGTCTGAAAAGCTCCAGTATTTTTATTTAATCATTAAATGCTGCTAGGAAGTGGATTTTACCCCTTTTTGTGCATTGATTTATTGATTATTTTTTGTGTCGCAGCTGTAGCTGCAGTCGAGGTTTTAAATCCATAAAGTAGTTTTTGAGGGTTGGGTTGATTCGTTGAAGGCGCTACAAGAAAATGCACGGACCACCACTGGAGGACATTCAGAGCTTTCCAATGATACCAAATTTATTTTGTATTATTCCAAATACTAGACATAGATTGGGAAATTTCAAAATAAATATGATTGGACAACATTTCTTCCAAGTATTCAGGAGGATATAAATTTCTTCATTAATATGTGCTGTCCCTTATTGAATAAATCAAACTCAAACTTAAGGCTCAACGCACAATCTTGTTTAAGCTGTTTATTTCCCTGCAAATGTTTAGTGTGTAAAATCAACTGGTTGTGGAAGCGTAACATCTTAAATCAGAGTAGTTTCCATATATGAAAGGTTGCAGTAAAAATAGGAAATACATAAATCGTTGTTGCTTTTCACCACATGGTGTCACTGCGCCTTAAACCAAATACATTCATAGAAGAAGACTTTTACAGGACATTCACTTTTTAATATCAAGCGTTATGTTGTCGCTGTTGTGGAATAAGTAATGTAAATTTGCAGATTTTTGGGACATGCCTTTGCTCATTCAAAATGTTTGCGTGGAGCGTGTAACTTCGACTGCAGATTTATTCGCCAAATATCCACATTTACAGGTCGGTTTGCACAGTTTGGCTAAAGTCAGCTGCCACTACTAAGCTTTACTAAATGCACGCAATTTCTCATTAATTTTGTCTTGCAAAATGCAGATATATGTACACCTGTTACAAACGTTTTTGAAGGACTGCATCGATTATTATTTGGCTGACTGGTGTCATGCTGTATGGCTGCTATTGACAGCAATAGACATCCAATTCAATTGACCCGAGTGGATGACGTTTCTGCTATGTTAATTGCCACAGACGCCCATTCCATTTTTGAATGTGAGTCGGGGTCGTCGGGGATTTATTTATTTCAATTTGTTTTATTTGTTTCTGTCCTAGGTAATGAAACAAGCATGATCAGGTCTGCCGACTACCCCCGAATTTCAGGAGTCGACCCGGAAATGCACCGCAAACTCCGGGACACTGGACAACCTCCCTAAACTCTGGAAATCCACCAAAATTGCAACTTACATTTTTTTAAGCAACCAAATACCAAATTTCCAATTTAAATGCCTTGAAATTCGCACCAACGCTTCGGCTTCTGCCCTCTTAATTCAACTGCACTGTAAAGTGGTAGAATTCGGTAACATGAGTGCATTGTGAATCATCCGAGTATTGACGAATGATTTGTGTTGTGCGACTTCAGCGGATATTGATTTTGTGTGAATCGCATTCACTCCGGATAAACTCCAAGAATGGGACAAGGGTACTCCTGAAATGTGTCGACGGACGTTGGCAGCTCTGCATCATTATGCATCATCATTTATAAGGTGTAGTGTACAAGTTCTTAGTGTGGTGGACTTTGACCATTTTTTCTTTCACATTTAATAGGAAAATGCTAAAACCTTTCGCTCCCAGCCGCTCACAGATGTTGACCCCAATTGCCTCCTGTATGTGCAACAAAGAGAATTTGCTGCTACAACGCCAGCAGATAGTAAGGAGAAAAACAGTTACAGTAATACCTTAAGATATGAGCTCAATGAAAAATGAAAAAAAAAATGAAAATCAGACATAGGCATTGTCGTCATCATTGACTTGACAAAAAGCCTAGTAGTCATCATACCCTCAGCAGCGTATGACGAAATTGTATAGTGCTTCTCCACAAGTTCGTCTTCCCAGGCCAGACACATTTATGACATTTATTTATGACATATTCATACTTGTTAGCTCTCCGCCTTGAGCGCCATTTTCCGGCGACTAAAAGTTGCCTCACCGATGCCAACAAGAATAAGATGGATCACTTACCTCTCAGTCTTTATACTTACCCTCCCTCAGTCATCCTGTGGAAGGTAGATCTATGCGTCCTGGGATCGAGTTCGTATGTCAATTTACTTGTATCTCAAATAAATGTTTCCTGTAGAAAATAACTAAATACAAATTAATCCTTTACCATCCTATGAAAAAAAGATATTACAATGGAAAAACATTTTTATTTGTTCTAGGTCACATCTAATCACAAAGTAACAAATACCTAGAGAGAGACTGAGACATAGAGAGACTGTGAGAGACAGTCAGACAGAGAGAGTCAGAGAGAGACAGAGACACAGAGAGAGACTTGACGGACGGCAACTCGCTCGTAACATAACAAACTTTAAATTTATCTTGAAAATAAAAATAAGTTATAAGTAAATAAGTTTTGATCATACATTATACTAAATTTAAACCTAGTGCGATAACTGAGGCAAAGATGTTAATGTGTTCCACCGCGGCTTTTGAGTCGGAACTTGCCTCTGTGCCTCAGAACCGAGTGTATACATACCAGTTTGTTTTTTAAAATTAGCAAACCATCCACGACTCGCTTTGGAGGGATCAGCTGGTGTATTTTTCAGATGCTTGTTTTGCTTTCAAGTCGTGGATTTTGCTGTCTTTTTTTCCCAAATTATCGACTCACGCGATCTTCAGTAAAAAAATGCAACCTGCACGGCCCAGTGCTCGTAGATATCTTTACTCGTGGGAGATGTGGTGGGAAAGACGGAGCAATGCTGATCTCAAAGCATTGTTCTCGGCCAACGAGTACCATCTCCTATGCTCGTATCTCAAATTTGTCTCATATCTCAAAGCAAAAATTTTCTTAGAATTTTCCGTGTATCTCAAATTTCTCGTATGTTGGGACACTCGTATGTCAAGGTATTACTGTACTAAATTAGTTTGTTGTACTGCATTGTCCATCAACCCTTCCAAATAAGATTGCTGGAAGTCAGTCATATCTTCATTGAGACTAACTCCATTAGCATCTTTAATTAAACGTTTTATATACATTTATCAATCGAGTCTTTTTCTGCACCAGATAGTGTTTCAGTGATTGGATCTGAGGATGCCACCACCTGCCATTTGGTTGTTCTGCGGCACACAGGTTAGACTTGTTTCCTTCTTTTCTCACGTGTGTTCACTTTCAGACTGTGTAAGAGATGAAATCCTGTTCTCACCATTAGGAAGTGGAGCTGCTTGTCTTGCACACTGCGACGGTTCCAACACTTGTGCCGAAGTTTCCCTCTTCATCAAATCAGTCACATCTCTGAGTAAATGTTGTAATGAAGGCAGGTATGAAACCCACATGTAGTCAAGTATTTCATTCTTTCACATGAACTCTAAATTCCTGCAAGTAGACTGGAGCTTCATCTCGTTGGGGGATTTAAAGATGAGGCAATGACATCCCATGAACTCAGTTATAACATACTCGGTACTGTCTAATTATCTTATGTTTCCCTGCTACAAAACAAAATGATATTCAAGTTAAAGGTTTTTTTTTTTTTTTTTTACAGCAAGCTTCCAGCAACTTAAGGATGATATCCACCTAGAAACATGTTGCATCACAGGTCACCTAATAAGATGACGACTTTTTTTTGTTCTCCACTTTCAACATGCTTTTTTCCATCCATTCTTTTGTTCTTTTATTCCCCGGCAGAAATGAATGATGTATTCATCAATGATGTTCATAGACCTGCAGTTTATGGAATTGGTAATGCGTTTGCTACCAATTAATTGATACTTTTTTAAGTACACTATGTTAATTTTAATGATTCTGTTTTATTTTCTAAAGGTGTAAATGTTAAAACTGGCAAAGTATTCCCTGCTACTTTTCCTTGTAAAGGACCAGCTGAGGAGCTGAGGTCAGCACGCTCCTTCTCAGGAGGACAGGTATAGCTGCTTCTCTCATATCTTAAAGACATACAGTTTAAACTAATTCAAAGAGTATTTGAATATATCAAATGTTTCTCCCTGTTTAACTGAAAAAAATGAACACCACATTTTCTTCTTTAATAAAATGAAAGCCACATTTTTTCAAAGATTAATTGATATTTTTTTTTAATTCCCGTATAGATGGTTGATATTTATGACTCTAGTCGGGAACTTGTCAAAGTCGGGCCTTGCAAGTGGTCTCCCAATATGGAAATCGGCTTTTGGTTGTCACAGGATGATGCCATAATTTTAAAGGTAAATAATCAATGATCAGCAGTTCAATCTGTCAATTAGACATTGTCTACTGCAGGGGTGTCAAACTAGCCTCCTCTTTGGAGGGAAACCAGCCTCTCAGAGGGTACAATTTGTCTCTTGGGGTTAGGGTGTCGGTTTGACGCCTCTGGTAATTTACAGCATATCGAGTGATAACCTTTTGTATCCTGCTTAGTACTTGTCTACATCGCCAAATGCTGAACCACCACACTTTGTCCGTCACATCAAATCCACCATTCAGTTCCTCCTAAAGCACCCAAACTCTGACGGTCTCTTCCCTGGGGGTCAGCCACAACTCTACCGTAGGACTGAAAGCGGCAACTGGGACAGAGTTGTCATTGATGTTGATTCTTGATCCACTTTCATCATACAGTCAGCATTTGCTTTTTTATTGTCTTTTACTCCACCTTCAATCTATTGGAAAGTTTTGTTTATCTGGCAGAAGTAGTAGTACACGCAAAAAATATTGTATTTTCTATAATAATCCACAAAAACTGTTTCTGCTTTTGACTTAATTGATGTAAAATCATCACACATTTATTCTACTTTCTGATGTTAATGTTCCTGATTGCTTCACTATATTTTGTTTGTTTTGTATGAGTGTTGCCTTTGTTTTTTTCCCCACAATTAACAAAGTTATTTTACTCCCTCATGGGTATTGATTTGAAAATAACAATAACCTCATAACTCACAGTGAAATTGTTCTCAACTGAGTTCATTCATTCCCAGCATTTATAAATCATATTTACAGTGTGATTTTGTAGTTAGCGAAAGAGAATTTATATTGAACATTTTATAAGGTGCTCATTTATTTTATTTTAAAATGTCTTGGATCACCTTTGATGACACAGAAAATGAATTTTTCACATTTTCAGGAGCAACAGTCAAGTCAGTGGACTTCTATTCTAAAGTTAGCTTTACTGGGTAGGACTGGATGTTTGTTGATGTCAATGGCAGTCAAAGAGTTAAGAAGATATGGATGTTATAAGGAATTTATGAACCAAAAAATAAAATACCTCCCCTGAGCAAATCCACATGGCCTTCAGTCTACGAATCTATGATTTTTTTCCAATTTATTTCAATTTGTTTTAATTTATTTGGGGAGTTTTAATGGGTTTTCCATTCATTTTCTCTACGGCATATCCTCACAAAGTTTGTGGTTTTTATAACACTTTCTGAAGCGCTTTATTCTCACTAGGGTTGCAGGGGGTGCTGGAGCCTATCCCAGTTGACTGTAGAGGCGGAGGACACCCTCAATTGGTGGCCAGCCAATAGCGGGGCACAAGGAGATAAACAACCATTCGCTCTCACACTCATACCTAGGGTCAATTTACAGTGTGCAATCAACCTACCATACATGTCTTTGGAATGTGGGAGGAAATCAGAGTACCTGGAGAAAATCCACACAGGCCAAAGGTGAATATGTAAACTCCACTCAGGTGGACCGACTTGGATGTGGACCCAAGGCTCCCACTATGAAGCCGTCGCCCTATCTACTCATCCACTGGGCCGCTCTTGGTTTTTAAATGTAGTATATTTGTATAATTTTATTTTATATACCCAGTGTATATTTTACCACAAGGCGGCTTATATATTTACGATTAGTTTAAAAAAATCCTATGTATTTAATTAGTAATGGATTCTGTCTGTTTTATTCATAATCCACACATGAAAAGATTAACCTATGTATTTGCCATCGCTCAAATTAGGTTTTGGCCTTATTAAAACAGCTGGGTGGCTCCAGTCTACATGCTAGTTGACTTTCGGGACCGGTGTTCACCAGCCAATTGAAACGTCGCTCTTCCCCTTCATACTTCGTTTAATCCCGCCCAAAACGCTACTGAACCAATGAGAATTGAAAATGGGCCGGCATTCCAAATAAACACGCCTCGGGAGACATAGAGTGGGAGAAAACAGGGTGCATCTACGGATCATTCGACGAGCAAGTACAGTTCTGAATTTCGTCGACATACATACGATTATTTTATATCATGTGCGTTTTCCATGGAATTGTTTTTATTTTATGGACGTGATGCTCATTGGGTAGATGCCGCGCATGTCATTTTTCTCGTTCTTACCGAATAGCGTTGAGCGAACAGTGTTTTTATTATGATATAATTTTTATAAGATAATATCGTAGCCGCCTTGACTGTTGTCACTTTATAACACCGTGTTATGTTCTATTTATCGCTCCAATAATGATAAAGGCGGTCGTTAAACACGTCCGTCGGTTCCCTTGGGTCACGAATGTGACGCTGTACGGTTGTTTGTTCGCGGGGGGCGACTTCGTTCATCAATGGTTTTCTCAACGGGAACAAATGGACTGGGAACACACGCGGAATGTTGCAGTGGTCGCTTTCAGTTTCCATGGTAACTTCAATTTCTTTTGGATGCGCTTTCTGGAGCGCAGGTTCCCGGGAAATTCGCCAGGGATGGTGATGAGGAAACTGTTCCTGGATCAGACTACGGCCGCGCCTTTGGCCACCAGCGTCTTTTACACAGGTCGGTCCTTCACCAGTTAAAGGTTAACTTGAAAATGGTCTACTATACACATTAATCTGCTTACACCCCCTTACGTCAATCAGTGAAGTTCTTCTGTCCCGAGTTGAAGCGCAAAGGTCAATGATTGCACTTTGATTTAGTTAATCCTGCGCAAAAGGCTTCTGAACCAACGAGAATATTTAGACGTCTATACACACTTTAGTATTAGGTTTCTGATTCCAAATATCTGTTATACTAGGGGTAGGGAATATATGGCTCAGGAGCCACATGTGGCTGTTTTGATGGGGGCATATGGCTCTGAGCTAAAATATGGAAACCGGTGGTGAGAGAGCCGAGTCCAGAACGCACCATTAGGTCACGTCGGCACTGTGGCATTGACTTTTTTTTCATTAGAGTCTTCTGCATCTATTCTCTCATTGATATTCATTGATTGGCAACAGCGTAACAATGTTGTCAAAATAATTCAGAGACATTTTGTACTTTCAAAGTGGTAAAATGACTAAAAAACTTTCATGTATGTTGACTTTTAAATTGTGAGTATGGCTCTCAAGGAATAACATTTAAAACCAGGAATTGTGTATAGCTCTCTCTTTCAAAAACGGTTCCCGACCCCTGTGGTATACTGTAAAAACACGATGGAACTATGCCAAAATCATATTTAAAGGAAATCACTTTACTTCTCATCATAAGCTACTTCACTGAACATGTGTTCTGCTTTCCTAAGAGAACAGATCCAAATGTTTTTTTTCCAGAATTTTTTTCTTCGGTCACATTCTCTTGGTTTTTTAGACAATCCCAAAAAATATAAATTAAATAAGACAACACCTTACATCATGCAAATACTTACCAAAATTCTATAACCCACACAATGAAAGAGATAAATACTGTGTCAAATTTATAACCGTGGTTTGTTATATAATTAGCATTTTATTTGTGAGTTTCATTGTGAGGTGTTTGTTCCATGTGTTGAACAGGGGTCAGTTTCTTAGAGGGCAAAGATGATATCACGGAAGATTGGAGAAACAAATTCCTGAACACCTACAAGGTTAGTAGAGCTAATGCATCTCTCATGTAATTGCTTTCGGTTTCCTTTTCGCTTTCCAATTTTATTGTGATAAAAAATAAATTCTAGTTTTCTTACTTTTATTAATGAGAAACCTACAATGGAAAGAATTCAAGAGTTCGACAAAATTTTCTAGTCAAGACCATAGCATTCAATTCTGTTCCAGAGTCAAACTGTCATTTTGTAGAACATTTGAGAGATTCTATTTAACAACTACTTTTATTTTATTGATCTACAAGCAGGGGGGCTGGCGAATGGGTCTTTAACAAATAAAAGATTGAGTTACACAGTTAAAGAAGGTGAAGAAATGCAATCACTGGTCTTTTATGATCCGACAGCCATTGCTGGCCACCACAAAAAAATTCACCTCTCTACGTTGCACGGTTTGGACAAATGTGGTGAGAGAATCTTAACATACATACGCATACCCATCCATAAATCACGCTTTATAAGAATTTTAGATGACCACCGAGGTCAAAGCCTCGCCAACACTTTGGAATGCAGAAGATTGGCTGCCATCTTTGTGATCTTAAATTGTTTAGGTCTAATTTGGATCACTCACACTTTTGTCTGTCTTCAAGTTGTTAATTTTCTGGTATTTGTCATTTCAGACTGGACTAATGTTCTGGCCCTTTATGCAGGTGAATATTAACCGGCTTTGTGAAAGGGATATGATTGGACTCTTGGTCATTTGTAGCAATTTATGTCTAAAAGTTAATGCTTTACAGGGTTTAGTTTTGTCTCTGCCTTGAGTTAAGATATTATCAGCCTTTGTAAAGATTTTAATTCACTAACATCAGTGGCGGTCCGTGCATTTTCTCGTAACGCCGTCAACGAATCAATCCAACCCTCCAAAACTATTTTATGGCTATAAAACCTCTCCTGCAGCTAGATCTGCGACACACAAAAAATAATCAATAAATCAATGCACAAAAATGGGGTAAAAACCCACTTCCTAGCAGCATTTAATGATTAAATACAAATACTGGAGCTTTTCAGACATTACAACTGGGCCAGCGTGCTGATTTTCCCGGGAAAAGACAGCGATGAACGTCAATGGCGCACCGGCAAAAATTGCACTAAAATGGGGTAAAATCCACTTCTTGGCAGCATTTATTGATTAAATACAAGCACTGGAGCTTAATTACAAACACTGGAGCCTTTCAGATATCAGAACTGGGCCCGGGGGACCTCTTTCATACAATTGAAATATTATTAAGGAATATAGCAATATTTTACTCACCAAAAATCCTTTTTAACTCTACACAATATCCATCCTCATTTCTTTCTTCCTTCTTTTCGATCGCCATCGAAGCTCATGCTGAATGTCGAGCCTGTCCTGTCGTATTTCTGGCATAGTCAGTCTTGAAAATGGCTTTAAATCAACACAACAATATATTTGCCTGTGCAGCTCGCTCCAAATACAGTTAGGTAGCTCTGGCTAATCACTATCCAATCATAGATGGTGAAAGCGATGACATATCCCTACGCCCGCGACAAGGCAATGACGTATCACTACGCCCGCGACAAGGCAATGACGTATCCCTACGCCTGCAGAAAGACGTTGTGGTGTTGCCAACTCGAAACCTGATTGATTAAAGCAGTCTTACCGATACTTGTTTAATGCAGCAGAGCCTGCAGAACTGATTATGAAGGCCTTGAGGCAGACTTCTGACCATGGCAACAAATAATGGCTGAAATGTGATTGGTTAAATGCTTCAATAAAATACACATCTGGAAGCAGTGCAACCAGGGGGGAAAGCAATTAAAAGGAAGCTAACAGACGATTTGGAATTATTTAATAAGTATTGATGGACAAAATATAGTAAATGATTCAGATATTTCTTAGGCCAGAAAAGAAGGCATTGAAGGCCCTGACGGCCCGCCACTGACTAACATGTATAACCTCTGTCTCCTCCAGCTTCTGAACTTTGTCTTGGTGCCTCCGTTTGTGCGGACCACCTTCAGTGGCTGCTGTGCCTTTGTGTGGGCAACTTTCTTGTGCTTCTCGCGTCAGAGCGGCGACGGCACTGCTGGGGCAGCCGTCGCATGGATGTTCCCCTCCAAAGAAGGCGTCGCGGAGAAGACAGACGATGCAAAAGGGAATGAAAGTACCTCCCATGATAAAGGGGTAAATCCTCCATCCACATACAAATGATATTGAAGAAGGTGGGAGTCATTGAGGTAGTAAAGATTAGCTCATGAATCACTCAGGGGTCATTGTTGCCGAGGACATGGTAATTTACTAAATACATTCATTGGCTCCAACATAAGATACAAGTGCACAATTATAAACGACTTAGGTTACGTTAGTAATAGTGTCAATAGAATCTATATTAAGTCAGCATTCCTGTTACAACTTTGGTATTGTGCTCGTGTAGTTAACAATGTGGCCAATGAGTGTGTGATCAGAAGGTACTCCTTAATACTTTTTTTTAACAATAGGGGGTTGTCATTTGTTGTCTTCCAGAACGTAATTATTAATCATCACATCTGATGATTCTTTCTCAGTTTCACAGACATTTATTCTCAAAGAAAGCTGGTGTATGTATGGTATTTATTAATAATGACATCTCATATAGTAACATTATTAAGTAAAATAACTACTGGAAAGTAGTTTTTAATGGCAGAATGGCGTTTAAAAAAGGTATCAATCAATTGGAGAGTATATCACTAGTCACTAGGGGTCTCTGTCTATCTCCAGGAGTTTAATATAATAGTACAGAGGGTTTTAAAATGGAGAAAAAAGGCACAATTGTGGAGTATTGTAATGGCCATTAAGCAGCAGCGTCTACACTATGGCTTTAAATAACTGTACGGAGAGTTTTAAACAAATAATATTAAATAGACACCATAAAAAAACATCGAGATTGTTCACCGTTTGTAGCAGGTCTTAGAATCTATTAACAGCGACAAATGATCTATAAACAGTAAAATAACCAAAATATTTTAATGGTACAATAGCTTTTTATTCGTAGTGCGTAATAAAAAAATGCTGATTGTTGATATAGCCAGTCAATATTTTTTGCAAACATTAGTTTTATTATTTATTTCACATATAAACTGGATAAAAAGGGGTTGCCGGAGCCAATCCCAGCTGACTTTTGGCAAAAGGCAGACTACACCCCTAGACTTTTCATGCAACTAAATGTAACTACATTTTCCAAATGTAGAGGAGGCCTACAAAGGAAGCTATTTGTATTAATTGACCCTGTTTTTTCTCTTAGCCGCTGGGTCATAATGCAAACATGATTTGTTTTCAGCCATTGGAAAGGAAAATCAAACGTGAAATTGTCTTGAAAATGTCGGATGGTGCTAATATCACTACATTGAAGCTGCTAATAAGAGCTGTGCTGATCCACCTTATACTGTAAACACGTTGACATTATGTATTTATGGGTTTATCAACATAGAATTTAACAATATACTGTTAATATAACATTTTGAAATAGATATGGAAGCGTAACACTGTTCAACTGACATGTTTTTGTTGTATATGAAAAATAAGACTAAGATATGTATTTTTTAAAAATCTACCATCAATGTGATCTGTAACCTTCATGTACATTCATTCATTCATCTACCATACCGCCCATCGTTGAAAGGGTTGCGGGGGTTGCTGGAGCCTATTCCAGCTGTCTTCAGGCAAAAGGCAGACTACATCCTAGATGGGTCGCCAGTCAATCGTAGGGCACATAGAAAGACAAACAATCATCCGCACTCCTAATCTTACCCCCACTGGTGGGAATTGAGCCCACATTTGCCCGCACCAAAGTCAGGCTAGTGAACTTCTACACCACGAATCGCCATTACCACACGTTTAAACTGAAAATTATTGAATGAATGATTGTTGGTCCTTACATTGAACTTAATCACGTTACCTTTCAACTGCACTGAAATGTTCTCTGTTGGTATTATTTCTAAATAATTATATTTGTTGTGTATTAATGTTTAACACTGGAATACTTTATTCAAATGACTGATTTCTCTCTTTTTGTATAAACTGTTAATGAGTACTGGCTGGTGAAGCTGCTGCACTGATTTTGGTACAATACAGGAGATTTTTGATCAATTATGTGGCCTTTTGTAATATTTTACCCTGCTTAAGTTATTGTGTCTGTGGTAGAAATATACAAAATACATATATGAATTAATAAATAAAAAACATGAATGTACTTCATTGTGTGAGTCTTTGCATTGGCTAATTAATTCATCCATTTTCTGAGCCACCTAAACTCACAATGGTGACGGTGGATGCTGTTGTTGTTGTTGTTGTTGTTGAGCCACCCAGGCGCCTAGGGGTTACCCTCAGCCGCGGTAGCGCTGCCACTAAAACGGGGATTAGTTCATCCTGGGGGGTAGCCGGAGGTGAGGGGCAGTTGAATATCTCCGACTGGATGAAACACGTAGGGTGCCACGTTCCTGTTGGCAGGTCTGGGTGGTATTTTGTTGGATTCACAGGCCGCACCGGGCGGCCTCTCAGGAGACATCACGTGAAAGTTCCAACTTTGTCTCCAGGTGGATGCTGTAGCCAACATGTGTCAAAGCCAAATCTGGCCCGCCGCATCATTTTGTGTGGCCCGGTAAAGTACATCATGTGTGCCGACTTAAATAATTGTAAATTTCACACTCACACCTATTGGCAATTTTAAATGTTTAATCAGCCTACCCTGCATGTCTATGGAACGTGGGGGGAAATGGAGAAAACCCACGCAGGCCCAGGGAGAATATCCAAACTCCACACAGGAGGACCAACCTGGATTCGAACCCAGGACCCCAAAACTGTGAAGGTGACGCGCTAGCCAATCACAGGGCACAAGGAGACAAAGGACAACCATGCACCCTCATACTTGTACCTAGGGGCAATTTAGAGTGTCAAATCAGCCTACCATGCAGGTTTTTGGAATGTGGGAAGAAACCGGAGTACCTGGAGGAAACCCTCGCATGCAACATGCAAACTCCTCACAGATGGACATGACCACGACCCAGGAGCTGTGAAGCCGACACGCTATCCACCTGCTCCACCGAGCCACCCCAAAATATAAACTAGTTTTAAAAAATGTGTATATTGGCGGCCTGGCGGATGGAGGAGTCGTTAGTGCGTTGGCTTCACAGCTCTTGGGTCCTGAGTTCAAATCCTGGTCAGTCCACCTGTGTGGAGCTAGGATGTTCTCCCTGGGCCTGTGTGGGTTTCCTCCGTGTAATCTGGTTTTCTCCCACATTCCAAAAAAAGCATGCATAGTAAGCTGATTGGACACTCTAAAATGCCCCTAGTGTGCCCACTGTGTGGGTGTGTGTGTCCCCTGGATGTCCCCTGGATGTCCCCTGCCTCTGGCTTGAAGTCAGCTGGGATAGGCTCCAGCACCTTGTCACCCATGGATGCTGGCAGCCTTTCCCCCGCTATGAAAAAAACTTTATGTTCAGTTTCATATATCACTTCCTAATACGTATTCTGTCGAAGTTTTTGAAATTGGCCAATAGAAAAAAAATTAGTTGAGATTCACTTCATCAGTGGATTTGCATGTCCCCGTCAGCAATGCGCATGCGCTCTGACTCTCCTCCCTCGATTCACTACATCGAGAGACTGAGGAAGCCCCAGATAAAGATGCCCAGTGCCTCAGGCTCAGCCGGCTGAAAACCTGGCTCCGAGGGGAATTTAACTAGCGTTAGACGTGCACATTTAGCATCAGGCAGCTCTCTCGGTGAACATGGAAATGAAGAAGTCTTTTTCAGATACGGAGCGAGCGCTGAGAAGCTACGGCGCCGTGTCGCAGACGGCGTGGACGATGGACAAAGGTGAGCACTGAGCAGCATTCCGGCCGGGAAAAAACATTATTGTAGCTATTTCCGCGATAAATTTTAATTCTATATGATCTCTATTGAATACAGTGATTCAGTTTGAGCTGAGCGTATGCAATGGGTATTCCTGATTTAAGGCCCATTCATTCGCCTGCGCGCTGGCATGCGCAATTACGAACATTTCTAATGGGAATGCAACATCGTAAAAGAGAAAACGAAACTGGATTTTACATTTGAATAATTGGCTATTATGTTTAAATGTTGACGCTTAATATTCTTAAAATACGATATTTGTTTAGAATCACTGAAAACATACAAATCTTCCTAGAAATCAGCATATATGCTGGTTTTAGTACCAGAAAACAAAGAACCAAAGCTTTAAAAATCCAGCCCTGCATTAAGTAGTCTATCACAGATCCATTAAGATGTTGTCAACTGTACTAATAAAATGTAAATATGTGGCACCAAACAGCAGAATTATTATTATTTTCTTTTTACATTTGTGTGTATGTATAAGTTGGCCTGAATGACAACACTCCTATGTGTCTGTAGAAAATTAACAGCAAGAAAATGAAGGGTTAAATGGACTTTTAGAAACATTATGTGCTATATTCAACAACCAATGCAGGCTTTTCTCTTTGAAACAAGCTATGAAATAATAATAATAATAATTTTCATAGAGTATCCCAGAGTAAATAACTTAATACGATTGGGTCAGACCTTACACCAAACCCTGGTCATTTTCTATTTTACATAGACTATTTTGGATGTTTTGTATTTTGTTTTCTTACTGAACCTGAATGACGCAAGTGATGACACAAGTACACTCCCCGCTGAGGACAAGTCATCACAAAGGAGCATATAGTGCGAGCCCTGAGGATGAAAAGAAGACACAGCTACTGGAAAATAGAGCTTTCTCTCTATAAACAAGCACAGAACATAGAGGTGAAACAGAAAGCGTGTCCCTCCTCCCTGGGCACGGTTCTTTTAAGGGAGGAGGTAATGCAGTCCAGAGTGTGTTCTGTACGTGTGGCTGGTGTGACTGCAGGATGTGTCATCAGCTTGATGTCATGGTGGTGCTGACATTTACCTGACATAGAGCCCCCCCATTGTCTCCAACCTTATTAAATGATATTCCTGTGGCGTACTTATGAGGTTGTTTAATGAATGCATCGTGGGATGTATGTATTCATTATAGGCAAGCAGAGGTACTGTCATGTCTGCAGCTTGTGTTGGTGTAAAGTTTTTTTCAATGCAGGGACACAGGTTTTGTCCTTGTGAGTTTTTTTCAGGGAGGAACTGGATCAAAGCTGTTTTTTTTAATAGTTGATTTGTTTCAATATGCAAAAACGTCGAAGGAGACTATCAAAAGCACTCAGACTTTTTGTGCACTGAGCTGCTTAGCCGATGTAACAACTCTTTTTTTTCGAAATCGAAATTCTGGCAAGGGAATAAACAAACCCCCTTTCTTGTTTGAAGCTCATGTTTGCTTGCTCGTGGTGAGTCAGCTTCCATGCTTGCTGACTGCAGTTTGGGTCTCTGCAGGAGCTCCAGCTGTCTCATGATGTAATAAGATTCTGTCTGCCCCAACTGACAGCATTCTAGAAGTTTTATTAGTTGGTGATGCAAACAAGCAGCAATGTGGAGTTGTAGATGGTTATCGGTGCACTCTCGTTGATGAATAACAAGTTGAATACTAGGCATTTTGCGTCAAAGCAGTTTCAATACTGGCTATAGCTTAGCTATAACTATTGAATGAACTGCGCGTTTGGACCAATTTCCCACCTGGTGCTCATAGTTAGCTGGGATTGGCTCCAACACCCCTGCAACCCTTGATAAGATAACTAGTGCATAAAATGAATGAATGGCTATTGAAGACAACCAGAAAATGAATCAATGAATAGCAGAAAAAAACTACACTTAACACCAAACTTTACCCAGCTGCTCGGAGTGGCAAGTTGGTGATTTTAAAAAATATATATATTTATTGAACATTTTCTGCTATTTTCTGGGTTAAGCCAATCAGAACAGTTCAGTTGCAATCAATTCAAGCCCCAGAGAATCAGAAGGGATGGGATGTCACATAAAATCTGTGTCAGGGATTATTGGTTTTTGTAATGTAACATACCTGATAGTTGTACATGTCGGACTGATGGTAATATATTCCTGTATTTTGGCTGGGTGATTTGTATTTTAAAGGTACAGTGTTTATGTGTGTATGCTCGGATTATAATTCTAATTTCTCATACTTGTATAATGCATGGTAATAGTTGATTGCTCCAACAGTACAGTATGACAAAGACGGTGATGATGATGATGATGATGATGATGATGATGGTGATGATGATGATGGATGAAAGTGACCAATGACTAAGTTTAAGATTTTCAGATCTTCATTTTTAAAAACTGATCTCGCACCCAAAGAATGCATGACATTTGTCTGTGGGGCTCAAATACTGTAAGTACTGTAACAAACTGGCCAGGTTGTACATTTACACCTCTACTCACGAATGTCAGTCGGTACGAAAGTTTCAGATCACGAAACTTTTGTAAATGAGTGACTCGAGATACAAAAAAGATCCAAGTCACGAAATCCCCCCAAAAGTAAATGCATTTCTTTATCTGTTATTTTATTTTGAATTCCCCTTATTAAGCGATTAAAAACTGTACAGATGCATTGTGGCAGATATTTTGTGGCACATTTTCATATGCTTTATTTATTTTAAGATATGAATAAATCATTTCCTTATAACTTACAACTTTCCTCAGATCTTTCATACAAAATTAGGACACTTAGACTAATTTTAAAGGGTTTAGTTGGTAGTCGTGTGAGTACCATGATGGATCAAATTAGAGAATTTACATATAAAGTACCTCTCTACTTACAAAATGTTCAAGTTACAAAAAATGTCTTGGAACCAATTAAATTTGTAAGTAAAGGCACGAATGCACTTGAGTGACATGAATCTGCTGCTGTCCTAATATGTAGGAGTGAATTAAATTGAGCTACCCTTGTTCGTCTTTGTTTATTAGGTCACTCTGACGTGTCCATGGCCGAGAGCACTATGTGTCCAGAAGAGCTAGAGATGGAGATGGCTCGTATCCAACGCCTTAGGGAGGTCTTAGTACGTCGGGAATCGGAGCTGCGCTTCATGTGAGTGGCAAACTGTTCTCTTTTATTTCTGAAAGACCAGATGGAAGGTAATTCGATTATATAATAGATCACAAGAATCCCAGCAGCTGTCACTGGTAGGTGGATACAGCTTAATATTTGTTATCGTGATGTACTATCCATTTCTACACTACTGATCTGGTCAGGTTGTCAGGTTGAGATGCTGGGCAATGCAAGTTATTGTATTAGCAATTGTTTTCAACTGGTCAGATTTTAAATTTCCCTTCTTTTTGGTTGGTAAGGGCTTAGGTTTTGGAAATTTTAGGAGTAGCCTGCTAAATTCCCTTACCATGGATCCACGTTACCTTGTTCCTCGATTTCACGTGTTTTCCCTAGTCCGGTTTGTTTTCATGCTTCGTTTCCTAAGGCCTTGTTATATTGTATGGTCCCTTATTAAGTATAAGTATTAAGTTAAAGTTATGAGCACTATTTGCCTCGTCCTCTACCCCGCGACTGGGTCCTAATTGCCCGTACATCGCCTCGACGTCTCCCCTGGACGTAACTGGAAAAGCAAACTCAAAAAAAAAACAAAAAACAATCCTGTAGCCCAGAGGACACATTAATTTATTAATTGGAATATAAGCCTTTTTGATAAGTATGATGCATTGTCTTGCAATATCAATTATTATTTTTGACCTCCACCAGTTATGGATGACACAGTTGTGGGCTGTTATTTTAGCTATTTTTGTAGTATATTAAGCAGGTTATGCCACTAGTGGAATGAAAGTCACTGAAGGCCAAGACAGCAAATGAAATGCTCTCCACAGTTGATTATATAGTTCTCTATTGACTATTTTCATTAGCATTCGTTTCTAGGATTAGAGCTAGGCCTAGAGATATATTTATTACTTGCAATCATTTCCACTTACAAATTTCCTTTGTTCAAATTGTGAACTGACTCAACGAAGATATTTGTCATATACATATATAATTATCTAGTCTTTAATTTATCCACAAAACTATTGGCTGCCAAAAGTTCAAAAAAATATTGAGGTTATTTATTGAAAATGTGCATTTTATGTCTTTTTGGCAGTTGAGGGGGCTTTTTAGTGTCTTAAAATGGCAGTTAGAGTCAAGATCTTTTAGAATATTGCCCGGGAAATTGTTTTTGTACTATTTTGTATTGAACTTTTTTGAAGGATTGTAATTTGTCGCAAATTGCAATCCTTCAAAAAAGTTAGTTTTGTCGGACAAATGTTTTTTTTTTTTTTTAAACTAGTCCCACCATCATCCTCAAAGAAAAAAATATATACAGACTACAATTGAATTATCACATATTTTGAGTTGTAAATATGTTTTTGTTTGAAACACACATGGAATGATCAGTGCTGGTAATTGTTGCTGGTAAGCACAGGTCGATGGGGTCACATGATGCTGATTTACTTTGTGTAGAGCTCAATTAGTTGAAGTTCCCATGAAGTCCTCGTGAGTTTATCATCATGCGGTTTTACCTTTTTTTGTGCCTGCCTGTGTGTTACTTCAGAGGCCATAAAACACATTGACACTATGTAAAACCGGCAGTCAGAGGGGAGACATTTGTGGGATCCACTGTCAGCAATCAGATACTGCAACAATAGGCTGCAGGAAGATCAGCATGCAATGGGAGGGGGAGACTGTGCATGAGTCATCAGGCTGATGTATGGCTGGGAGAATCAAATGTGTGGCATCCGTCACAAAAAGAGAGGAGAGAAAATTTGCGGAGACCATGAGACGTCAGCACGGGATGGATTGATCAGTTACGCATGTTTTCCATTTATTGGGCAGGCTGGTATCTTAAAGACAAGCTCAACTGCATTTCAGGCTCACGTCACACCAATTTCACATGTCCTGCATCTTTAGGCACAGGAACTTGACACTGACATTCATCATGATTGCAAGGTTTCCATTTTTAACGTGATTTATTAGTGGGTTCATTTAATAACAGTTTGAACCAATTGTTAACTCCCTGCCTTTATTCATCTTTCTTACCGAGCATCCTCAAAAGGGTTGCTGGAGCCTATCCAGGCTGACTTCAGGCGCAAGGCAGATTTTCCCCAGTTAGCTGTAGGGCACAGTGAGAGACAAACTACCTTACACATTCACAATCATATCGCCACCAGCGGGAATCGACCCCGCGGTTTCCTCACACTGAAGTCAGGCGAGTGAACCTCTACACCACGAGGCGGCTTACCCCGATTTAGTTTTATTTCAAATTTTCTAATTTCATTTTTCTTTTAAATAACATTTGATCAATTTCTAATGTTACTTATTCTACATAAACACTACATTTTGGCCCATATAGGGCGTACTAATATACCTAACATTAATACTGTGGCCCAGCGGATGAGTGGTTAGTGTGTCGGCCTCACAGCTCTGGGGTCCTGGGTTCAAATGCAGGTCGGTCCACCTGTGTGGAGTTTGCATGTTCTCCCTGAGCCTCTGTTGGTTTTCCCCGGCCGGGTACTCTGGTTTCCTCCCACATTCCAAAGACTTATATGGTAGGCTGATTGGACACTCTAAATTGCCCCTAGGTATGAGTGTGAATGTTTGTTTGTCTCCGTGTTCCATGCGATTGGCTGGCCACCAATTCAAGGTGTCCCCCACCTCTGGCAGTTGGGATAGGCTCCAGCACCCCCCGTGACCCTCGTGAGGATAAAGTGGTTCAGAAAATGAAATGAGAGAGAGAGAGAGAGAGATTAATATGGTGACCAGCCACTTGATGGTGTAAACCACATATGTGAAAGTGGCGGCCCGGAGGCCACATCTGACCCGCCGCATCATTTTGCGTGCCCCGGGAAAGTAAATCATGAGTGCGGACTTTCTCTTTTAGGATCAAATTAAAATTAAGGGTATAGACGTATATTAAATTTCCCTGATTTTCCCCCTTTGAAATCAATCATTGTAATTTTTTAATAAATTAGTTTTTAGTTCAAAAATAATTTGGTTACATATGTGTTGTTGGTGGCAAGAAACAATAGATGGCTGAAGTCCCATCCTCTAGTTGGCAACATGCAGCTGCCCTGCCCGTCAATCTGCCAAAATAACTGCACACAGGAGTGTGATAAAAACTGGGTATGTTGAGCAACTTGTGTTCCTCCAAAATAATCTTGCTTGAACACATGATATTAAATTTTACTACATATATTTCTTCAATAAATGGACAGTAATGGCCAAACCAAAACAGGTGTTTTATCTCAGCATAGTTGCACCAAAGTTATTTTGCACAGTTCTAACTTGAATAACTTAAATTTGTCTTTTGGTCTTCAGATAGTTACAATACCTGGAATTCTCAAGCTAATATTTTGACTTGCCATTAAAAAAACATTATTGATGCTAAACATCCTGTCCATTAATGTTCACTTTAGGGCTGAATGAGGTTTCAGAAATAAACTTATATGAAGTACTTATATGTACATTTTGATTACTTTCTCAAAGGGATGTATAGCATATAGCATCAAAATGAATCAGGATTGAATCAAAACATAACCTGTGCGTCATGATGAAAATGAAAATGAAAATCAGACATAGGCATTGTCGTCATCATTGACTTGACAAAAAGCCTAGTAGTCATCATACCCTCAGCAGCGTATGACGAAATTGTATAGTGCTTCTCCACAAGTTCGTCTTCCCAGGCCAGACACATTTATGACATTTATTTATGACATATTCATACTTGTTAGCTCTCCGCCTTGAGCGCCATTTTCCGGCGACTACAAGTTGCCTCACCGATGCCAACAAGAATAAGATGGATCACTTACCTCTCAGTCTTTATACTTACCCTCCCTCAGTCATCCTGTGGAAGGTAGATCTGCACCAAACGACCTTCCTGTTACTTCAATTCGACTTGACTTAATTTCATAGTAGGGATATGTGTAGTCGTCACGTCACGTGTTGCTGCAGGTTCAGAGACCTGATGGCTGTTGGGAAGAAGCTGTCCTTGAGCCTGTTTGTCCGTGCTTTGTAGGACCTGTAGCGTCTGCCAGATGGAAGCAACTGGAACAGGCCGTGTCCAGGGTGGTATGGGTCTCCAACAATGGACCCGGCTCTTCTGAGGTATCGGGGGTTGGCAATGTCTTCTAGCGATGGCAGAGAGCAGCCGACGATCTTCTGGGCAGTGTTTATCACTCTCTGTATGGCTTTTTTGTCTGCTGTCGTGCTTCCGGTATACCACACTGTAATGCCGTAAGTCAGGATGCTCTCCACAGTGGCTCTGTAGAAGGTTGCCAGAAGCTTGGTGTCCAACTTGTCCCTTCTCAGTACCCTGAGGAAGTGGAGTCGTTTCTGGGCCTTCTTCACTAACACTGTGGTGTTTGTGGACCAGGAGAGCCTATCCGTGACGTGGACTCCCAGGAATTTGAACGATTGGACCCTGTCTACACATACTCCGTTAATGAGGAGTGGGGCCAGGTCTGTGCTGCGCTTGCGAAAGTCCAAGATTATTTCTTTAGTCTTTGCGGTATTCAGTGTAAGATTGTTCGCCGAGCACCAAGAAGACAGTTTGTCGACCTCGTCTCTGTAAGCTGACTCATCCCCGCCTGAGATGAGTCCGATCACAGTGGTGTCATCGGCGAATTTGATGATAGAGTTTGACTGGTGGGCTGGTGTGCAGTCGTATGTGTACAGGGAGTACAGGAGAGGACTCAGTACACAGCCTTGTGGTGAGCCTGTGTTTAGTGTGATGGAGGAAGAGAGGTGTGGACCCATTCTGACCGTTTGTGGTCGACCAGTCAAGAAGTTCTTTATCCAGCAGCAGATTGAATTGATGATATGAATTGTATCGCTATATACGAGGCAATACACACAGTATGTTGTTACTTGCACTTTAGTAGTTTATGTCTAAATAAATGTCATCTTCTCTTATAGGATGGACGACATACAGCTGTGCAAAGACATCATGAGTTTAAAACAGGAGTTGAGACAGATTGTTGCAATACCAGGTAAGGAGCTCAAACCAAAACCACTGCTTGGGAAAAATACACTTGTCTTTAAGCTTTGTGTGACACAATGCATAATCAAATAGGAAATGAATGACAAGTTTGAGTCATTGATGCAGTGATATATAAATGGATCCAAGGATAGATGTGATGCGAGAAACTTTCTCACTAAAACACATTTTCTGTTGCGGAGTGTTGATTGTGCCGTGAATGTAACAGACCATCTTGTCAACTACATCAACTTCCCTAGCGTCACTCAGTCTAATAAAAGATTTTCAACAAAATCTCTTCTGCTGAATGATGACCATCTTTACACTGATATATACCCTATTTTTCTAACTAAGTCACACTGATGCACAATGAGGAGTCAAAAAAAGCACTGGAGTATAAATCCCAAGGAGTAACATTGTAGTACAGTCAAACCTCTACTTACAAATCCCTTTAGATATGTAATTTTCAGGTTACAACATTTTTTATATGCAAATGAGTGACCAGAGATATGTTAAGAAATCCCCCAAAAAGTAAATGCATTTCCTTATCTGTTATCTTATTTTGAATTCCCCTTATTAAGCAATTAAAAACTGCAAATTCAACATGGCACATATTTTCACACACATACACAGGGCACACATAAGTCTAAAAATGTACCATGAAGTGGACAGCTTTTGGCCCTGGTAGAACAGGCTCTTGCCGCCATCGGTCGGACAAACACGGGTATTACATCTATAATGGCCACAGAGGGAGCTATTTCAATGGCGCAGGACACATTTTCACATGCTTTTTTTATTTTAAGACATTATTAAATAATTTCCTCATAATTTTCTCTCAATTTTGTGTTTCCTCGCAGCTTTCATACACATACCTGTCAACTTGTACGTTTTACACGTATTTTATACGTTTTTTTTACCATTTCAAATCATGTATGCCGTACACCGACTTTTGTACGGGGAAATGTTTTTTTTTTTTTAAATCGCCAATATTTATGAAAACCGATCTCAACAAGACCGTTTTGGCTAAAATTCAGATAGTCTCGTAGGCTGGGTGCCAACGACGCTACTGTCATCGATCGTTACTATTGTCACGGTATACCAGCAAAAATAATCCTCAATTGTATGTATTTTTTAGCGGTGCGTACGACAATATCGATAAAGGATGACATGCGCACGCGTAGATATACATACAGTAAATATCGTGGAAGCAAGCATGGAGGAGCCATCTAGTAAGAAATGAGTTACCGAAGTAAACATGCGTCGTACAGTGTTTGTGAGGTTTTTTGGGGGTTTGTACGGGGAATCATAATCATTTATAAGGGCAGTTATCGGCAGAGGTTGACAGGTATGCATACAATATTGGGACACATTTACCATTTTTAAAGTGTTTAGTTGGTAGTTGTGTAATTGACGGGGAACGAATTAGAGAATTTACATATAAAGTACACCTTTACTTACGAAATGTTCAAGTTATGAAAAGTCTCGGAAAGTAGTGGCATGACGGTATATTGTTTTGGTTTGTCCCAACTTATATCCATTACTTCAATTTGCATTAGCCACATACTGTAGAGCAGTGTATCCCAACCTTTTTTGAGCCGTGGCACACTTTTTGCATTGAAAAAAATTTCAAGGGACACCACCATCTGAAAATCTTTGTCGCCTATATTTATAATAGTTATTCTCATCGAAGTTTTATCAGCAGAAATCGCATCCAAAATTATTCCAAAATCTAATTTTTTACAATGACCTAATGTCACGAAAATTTGGCCTGTGGACCCTAAACAACTTCTGGTTTGAGTGATGCAAAAAACCAAGTAAAGTTATTGATCGCATCATTTTATGATTTTTCTCCAATTATTACTTAAATCTCCTAATATCACCCAAAAAATGTGCCACACAGACTTCACGCCGGCAAAGGTTGATGCCCTAGAAACCAGACAACTTCCGTTTCGACTAAGAGAAAGAGCAAAAAATTACTGTTTGACAACTTGAATCTAATAATAGTATAATCTACAATTTAACGTCCATCATATTTTGATTTGAACCTTGTAATAGTTCCATTTTAATCTCCTTATATTCATATGAATTTTTCTCTCTCAATATCACATTGTATGACTTCTTGCAATTTCCCACGGCACACCTGACCATTGCTCACGGCACACCAGTGTGCCCCGGCACAGTGGTTGGGAAACACTGCTGTAGAGCATGTTGCATTTTCTGCTTTAACTTTTTTTTATTTTATTTTTATTTTTTATCAAAACATCACCCGACCTCTCTGACGTTTGTGCTCATTTTTCAAGCAGAAGCCGAGGCACTCATATAGTGGCTTGGAGTAAGGCTACTGCTTCCCATTTCATTTTCATATGTCTGGGATGATATACCCCCACAGCACTCATATTTGCTTATGTAAGACGTAAGGTCATCTAGAGTTCAGAACCCTACAATGATAATGTTCACTTCCTATGAATAATGTAAAAGCATTAACAATGTTTATTTGTGTGGTTTTAATTTGCATTTATGTAGAACTGTGCATTTTCTGCTGTTCCTGTAGAGAAAGATAAAAGGAACATGGACAAACAGCAGGAAGAAGATTTAATCCTCAAGATCCATAAACTGGTGCAGAAGAGGGATTTCTTGGTAGATGATGCCGAGGTGGAGAGATTAAGGTATATGTTCTATATTCTATAGGTATATAAGAAGATAAAGACTGATAGCATTTGAATGATTTCCAATAAATGTTAATATTACTCTGACTCAGGGAGCAGGAAGAGGACAAGGAGATGGCAGAGTTCCTCAGACTAAAACTGATGCCACTGGAGAATCTTAAAGTCAAACAAAGTGAGTCGACAAACACTTCTGCCCCAAAAAAAGCCACCAATTAAACTGCAAAATATCCTCTCCATTTTCTTTTCAGCACAACCAGATCCTCCAAAGCCGAAAAAACAAGTCTCAGAGCCTCCACTGAACAAACCTTACATCACTAAATCAGGTGTAGCTATCATTAAGGACTGCTGTGGCGCCACCCAGTGTTCAATCATGTAATTGCCCACCCCACAAATTCAGCAAATGTTACTTCTGTGAACGGGAAAACTCATTCAGCTTTGTTTTCCCGAATTGTACATATAAGTCCTATTTGCAATGCAAGTACACAGAGTCAGGAATACCAGTGTTTATCGTTGTGAAGGTCAATGGGTATTCAGTAATCTCCCGCATATATTTATAGTTATATTTATGTAAAATTGTTACATATTTCTGTTGAATTAATCCCGCTATTCACGAAACAAACCAAATTCAACTTTTTACAATTTGTGCCAGTTATTGTAATTGGAAATTCAAAATTTTTTGAAAAAATTAACAACAAATTTTTTTATTAATTTCCAATTAAAATATTGTTTCCCAGTGTTATTTTGTTTTAGAGTGGACATAAAATACACATAAGAATCAGGACAGCGATCTGTTTGAGCATCAATATTTGTAACTTCGGGTGAGGAAAAATAAAGTCACAAAACGACCCAAATTAGGCCATTTGTATGTTTGCTACTAAGCGCCACCTATTGTAGAACATCCCGTTGTTCTTGTTTAACACAACATGGTTTTAAAATGCAACTAAAAATTACAATCATAATTGAAAACATCAAACTATTTCAATGTTAAGCCTGCGATTAGCCAATTGTGCAGATTTTTTCTTGTGTGATGAAAACATGGGCGGCCCACCGGCTGAGTGTTTAGTGTCGGCCTCATAGTGGGGCTTCTGGGTTCAAATCCAGGTCTTTCCACCTGTGTGGAGCTTGCATGTTCTCTCCGGGCCTGCGTTGGTTTTTCTCTGGGTACTCCAGTTACCTCCCATATTCCAAAGACATGCATGCTAGGCTGATTGGACACTCTAAATTGCCCCTAGGTATGAGTAAGCGTGAATGGTTGTTTGTCTCCTTGTGCCTAGCGATTGGCTGGCGACCAATTCAGGGTGAGATGATGAAAATAACTTGCTCGCCATTGGATATTTGAAACTGAATTATTCAAAACAATTACTGTGAACGACTTGTGTTTTTCGAACTCTGAAGCAGATTCAGTTTTCGCGTTGCTTGCTCACTCGTACTTGCTCCACTGGCCTCACCATACTGAGAATTAGTGATTGCACAAATATAATGCAATCCACTTGTAAATACCCATATTTCCATGGATGTATGAGTGTATTATGAATATTTGCTAAATCGTTTGTTCTCTCATTTACCTTTTGATAAGCACGGGCGCTAGTGAATTCATAGTTGCAGTTGTTAAAAATGTAAAAGACATGCAGACAATGAACAGATACTACCTGTACATATATGTTTAAATAAACCGTCCCTTTCAGGAACATGCCAAAGATTATGTCTTACTCTCAACATCCATCAACAAAGAAACTGAAGAACAAAAGCAATACTTGCTTGGTGAAGTTTATTAACAGATCTGTACTCGTCCCTTTTACAAATATTTGACGGCAACAAGTTGCGGAGAGGCTTGAGAACTGACAGATGGTACGAAAGGGAAGATTGTAGCGAAAGGGAAATACTCACAACAGGAAATCATTTTTAAATTCTAACCCCTCCACCCATCCAACACAACTGGTGTACAAATGACAAAAAGAACTTAAAGATGACTTAATACAAACAAGAATACATCAATTTCTTGGACTATATTGGCAGACTGAATTGCATTTAGTATTCCGTGAACCAAAACTATGCAGATGTGCATATTTCCAGAACTTTTCAAAGATTAGACCTACAAAAGGGAGACACTAAATGGGCCACTGTGTCCATTATGAGCTAGTTGTCACTGAACAGAGAGCTCAGATGTACTCAAAATTAAAAATAGGTCTTATCAGAAAAAAATTTAAAGATCCTATTATTGTTGAATCCAAATTCTTTCCTTGAGCAGCATTTCATCAGATCAAATTGAATTTATTAAGGGCAGAAAGACCGAAAAAGTATCAAGCAAAAATACTAATTTGGGTGGGCAAACATCCACAATTTTTAGTCATGTCATTACACCAGCTGAACAAGTAAATATGCAGTGAATGGACCCTTACCCATTCTCTAAATGGTTTTATCTGAGCAAAAAAAATGCCAATTACGAGAACTGTCTTCATAAATCCAATGAGAACCAACAGTGGCGGGCAGAAACCAATCAGCCAGCAGACTAGAAAAGACCATCTGAAAGAGCAGGAACATTTGACAAGTGGACGTATTACGGCCATTCCTTAGTCAGCATGGCAAATACAAGCCATTGTAAATGCCAGGCAAAATCCAGAGAGCCACAGATGGTTCTCTATGTGGACGCGGCACTATAGTGGAGGCTTCACTAAACCCCAGTGGCGCACCACCATCTAATATCATTCCATTCAAAACCTATGACCGTCCATGTCATTATGACAAATCCCAAACTTCAGTGCACATCCTTCGAATCCTCAACTCATTCAGGAGACCATCAGTCACTAAAAGCAAGCAATGAGGTTCAGAAGGAAATTGAAGATTAGCCACAACCTTGTACTTTAGTAGTGATTACAAAGGTGGCATAACCTCCAACAAGAAAAACCATAGCCCAAAGATTGTTTTCCATCATCTGTTCCTATCTTAGCGCCTTTTACGGCTGACATGCTCACACATGTATGCACATCGTGCATACAATATGGCACATTGCCTACAGTGGAGAAATACTAACAGGAAAAAAATTAACAAATATACTGACCGCTGGCTCAAATTGTCCAAATACACACACCATGCCTTATGGGACTTCACTTTTTCAGGCTCATCAACATCACCAAATTTAACTGACTTGTTATACAGGTGGTGGGTAGAGGGGGGGTCTTTAAAAGAAAAGTAAATAACGAGGACTTGAACATTCCGTATAGGAGCTACAAATTTTCCAGAAGAATATCAAATGAGATTCTTTGTCTTCAGGTATTATTCAAATAAGATTTTTTAACTACTATATATTTTTAGATCCAAACAATGTCCTCAAATCAGTCAATTAGTCAAGCGCAGGACCCGAGAGTAATTTTATTTTAACATACTAAAACAAGTGGGTTATTTTTTTTTCAGCAAAAAATGCTTTGTGTGCTGTGTGCAGTGGCAGCTAACTCATGTCTTGGTTTCTGTTGACATTTTCTTGGGGATAAAATTGTATTTGTGAATGGACAGAAGCCCTAATCAGTTTTACATTTGCAAATTTTCGAAAATGTGCAAAAGGTAAAAAGATTAAAGCCTTGCGATTCCCACTGCAATGCAATGTGATTTTAAAAGTAATATATATGGTTGCGATTGAGAAAAGCAAACCATGAAATTGCAATGAAAAGAAGAAGCAACGCCAAATGCCTTTCAACAGTGGTTAATCTGCAGTGTGATTACTATAGGTGCTCAACTCTTCTACACAGAGTTACACTACGGCTCAACTATAGTTTGGCTCGCAGTCCATGTGTGCTGGTTAATTCAGAGACCTAGTTTGAATGAAAAGTTGGCAGCCAGCTTGATTCTACTGCGGGGGCCTCTTCTGTTTGTAGTCTCCATATTCTTGGGGGCGCTGAGCTCCTCGTCTTTGTCAAGCGTGAGCGTGATGAATGCTTTGCCCTCTGGAAATGTAAGAAGAGAAAGAAACTATCAAAGGTGTGAACTTGACAGGCTCATGGCATATTAACTTATGTATGACTAGCCATCTATTTATGTTTAAAATGTATTTTCCTGTATCTGCATTCTCCCCCTCTTGCTACCGTGACAATGAAATTTCCCGAATACAGGAAGAAACAAGTTATCCAATGTTGTTTTAATCCCCTTAGATCAGGAGTGTCAAACAAGTTAGACACAAAGAACCAACATTTTAAATTGTTGGAGTCAAAGAGCCTTACGTCAGGAGCAGCATAAATCTGCCAAATAACTTTTTAAAATATGATTTGTTAATTGTTTTGATGAATGAATTTGTGTGTTGAATGAATTTGTGTGTTTTGAATGAATTTGTGTGTTTTGAATAAATTTGTGTGTTTTGAATGAATTTGTGTGTTTTGAATGAATTTGTGTGTTTCGAATGAATTTGTGTGTTTCGAATGAGTTTGTGTGTTTCGAATGAATTTGTGTGTTTTAAATGAATTTGTGTGTTTTAAATGAATTTGTGTGTTTTAAATGAATTTGTGTTTTTTAAATGAATTTGTGTGTTTTAAATGAATTTGTGTGTTTTAAATGAATTTGTGTTTTAAATGAATTTGAGTGGTTTAAATGAATTTGAGTGGTTTAAATGAATTTGTGTGTTTTAAATGAATTTGTGTGTTTTAAATGAATTTGTGTGTTTTAAATGAATTTGTGTGTTTTAAATGAATTTGTGTGTTTTAAATGAATTTGTGTGTTTTAAATGAATTTGTGTGTTTTAAATGAATTTGTGTGTTTTAAATGAATTTGTGTGTTTTAAATGAATTTGTGTGTTTTAAATGAATTTGTGTGTTTTAAATGAATTTGTGTTTTAAATGAATTTGTGTGTTTTAACCAAGAATAAAAATAAGAAAATGGTGAAACGAGGCAAAGAGACGCAGTATATACGAAAATATGATCAGCAAAGAGCCGCATTCATTGCGGCCCGGGAGCAGCGTGTTCGCCACACCTGCCCTAGATAACTATAACCATTTAATGCAGCTAAATTGACTAAGGAACATTTAACATTTGAAAAGAGAATCTAATGGTGATTTTTCATACGCATGGTTACCTGCTTCATTAGGCATTAGCAGCGTTTTGTCCTCGAAATGGATCAGATCTGCCTGCTGTGATAGAACAGGATCAGGGTGGAGCTGAGGTGAAGGCAGGCACGATGGGACCGGGCCACAAAGAAGGTCCATTGGGTCTGTCAGATACAGAAGCTCAGAGTCAGGTACTACAGCTGGACCTAGATGGTAAGGAAGGTTTGGGTTAGTTTTGTTAGTGAATGCAAACCATTTGGTCAAAAGCCATTTTGGAGCCATAAAATTGTATTACAGAAAACTCGATAACATTTTACAGCTTGAATTATTATCCAATGATATGCTGGTGAGCATTAGGGGAACCCAGAAGATTGACTGAATCAAATGTTCAAGTTTTTTCTTATCGAGTACAAGATGGTTCAGTTGTTGTCAACAAAACCCTTTCAGGGACAGTGGTCACTATAGTGGACAGCTATTTAGACATTGAAATTTAAGACATTTGACCATGTATAGAGCAATTTATCATTTTTTGTAATTCAAAAACATTCACTTTCCATACCACTTATCTTCAAGTACAGTGGGGGGTGCTGGAGCCTACCTCAGCCAACTATGGGCACCAGGCAGGGGGGGACACAGGGAATTTGTGGCCAGCCAATCACAGGGCCCAAGGAGATGGACAACCATTCACGCTCACTTAATAGGGGCAATTTAAGGTGAGTTTGGGATGTGGGAGGAAACCAGAAGCGCCGGATAAAATCCACATAGGTCTGGTGGGAAGATGCAAACTCCACACAGGAAGGTGCAAACCTGGGAATGAACCCTCAACCTCAGAACTGTCAGGCCGACGCGCTAACCACTTGGTTTTTGGGAAACCATTTTAAAAATGATTAACCTTTATTTTTTTGTCTTTTTTTTTATTATAAATGCATGGATTTCACCAGCACGTCGGCCTCACAGTTCCAGGGTCCTGGGTTCAAATCCAGGTCAGACCTCCTGTGTGGAGTTTGCATATTCTTCCAGGGCCTTCGTGAGTTTCCTCTGGGTACTCCAGTTTCCTCCCACATTCCAAAGACTCGCATGGTTGGCGGGTTGGACACTCTAAATTGCCCCAGTTGGAACATTGATTGACCAAGCAACACCTACTTTTGCAAATAAAACTTTGAAAAGTTCGAACAAAAAGTCAAACCAAAATATAATTCTTGTTGACTCAACGTGCGATTTATTTTCTTACTTGAAATCTGGGATTCGGAATGTGTGATGCTCGTTGGACTGTCCCTCGGGCTCTCAACGTCGTCTACTGGTTGAGGGCTGCCGGAGAGTGAAGCGCTCGTCCTCTCTGCATGAAAACAACACACAAGCCTGTCATTATTTATCGCCCACACAGATCACATTAGCCGCAAAAAATTGTGTTTTTGCCTTTCATATCGTTCTTCAAAACGATAATCCTTTTGTGACCATGACCTTTTATCCAGACCACCTGATGACCAAACAATTTAAAAGAAAAAGAAAATGAGCAATTTATAATACAGTGTTCCCCCACTACTTCGCGGTTCAGCTATCGCGGACTCAAGAGCTTCGTGGATTTTTTTGGGAAAATAAAAATAAAAAAAATACAAATATTACATTGCAACAACATATTTTACAGTTTTTTTTTGTTATAACATGAATTTCACTCTCTCTCTACCCGTATTCTATATGGTGTACTGTATACAGGGGGGTAAAAAAAATAAAAATATATATATATTTGGAATTAAATTCAAATTAAGCATTTTTGAAGGGGAATCCCTACTTCGTGGAAATGCACTTATCGTGGGTGGTCCCAGTCCCCATTAACCGCGATAAGCGAGGGAACACTGTACAACATGATTATAAAGCATGTACAATCCAAACATAGTGCAAATATAACTACATTGGCACCTGGGGAATGGCACTCAGCAACTCATCAGTGTTGTTGTACCCATATGAGCCTGACTCCAGGCTGCAGCCAGTAAATTTTTTATAAGCTCCTTGGAACTCGGTCAGGAAGATCTGGTTGTAATGGTAGGTGTGGAGCAGCGCCCGTACGTCACGGGCAAACTGGTAAAGCCTCGTCAGCCTCACCCACTCCTCACCCGGACTGCTTGTGGTGATGCCAGCTTCAACGCCCCCAGCAACCCCTTCAAAGTAAATCTGCAAAAAAAGGTCAGTAGCAATACTGCTATGTTACGAGGAGTGGCTACGATATCATTTAATGAATGGGTTTTTCACCTCCACAAGGTATGGCAGGCTCTTGAGTAGCTCACTGAGGGAGAGAAACCCATATTCACAAGGGTTGAGCGTGCTTCTGTGGACCATCTGGTAATGTTGGCACAGCACACCCACCCTCATACCCTTGTCAACATCTTTTTCTTGAGACATAAGCAGGGCCAGAAGTTGTGATGTCAGCAAACGCAAAGACCTCCTGTTGATGAGCTGAATTTCCCGGCCTTCTGGGCCATCCTCCACCTTGTAAAAGAAAGTGGATCAAACCTTTATAGGAAAGTCATTGGCAGTCATTACGAGTGTGAAATGTCCAATAAATTCTGACTACGAGTGTGTGGCAGCGACCATGCCAGTTAGAGTGGCGTGAATATTGTGCACACTCAATGGCACTGAAATATGGGCATTTACAGCTTGTACTCCCACTTTAAAGTATTTGGGCGACCAATTCTATCTATCTATAGATTTTGCATGCTTATTTATTTTAAGACATTAATAAATCATTTTCTTATCATTTAATCTTTTTGTGTTTCCCATGTCTTTCATGCAAAATTGGGACACTGACAAATTTTAAAGGGTTTAGATGGTAGTTGTGTGAGGACTGTGGAACGAATTAGAGAATTTGCATATGAAGTACTACTCTACTTACGAAATTTTCAACACACAAAAAAGTTCTGGAACCAATTAATTCCGTAAGTAGAGGTACGACTACACTTGGCAGATTAGCCTATGAAATAAACAACGTTTTACCTTAACAACATGGCAGAGTTTACTGAGTAATGCAGGCACTGAGCTGGTGTCGTAGTCCTGCAGTCGTATTCCATAGCCAAAGGTCTTGCTATACTCTGTCAGCAGCTGATTCACAGGAAGACTCGAGTTCTTCTGAGCTCTTAGCAGTTTGACCAGTTGTGCTGCAAGAGCTTTTATGCGCTCTACCTCTGTTAGTATCAGTACCTTCTCCTCACCACACTCCAACACCTAAGGTTATATCAGAAAAGAGGACTTGAAGCACTGTTAAAAGTAGTGTCATGAATTATCTCTTATGTTATGTCATGTACATCCTGTTGAGCAATAAGCAGCCATGTTGGCTGACTGAAGTTTGATGCTTGGGGCAATCCTTTTATCTCATTGTATGTAATACAGTGTTCCCTCGCTATTTTGCGGTTCAGCTATCGCGGACTCAGAGCTTCGCTGATTTTTTTGGGGGGAAAAAAAATCCAAATATTACATTGAAACAACATATTTTACATGTTTTTTGTTATAACACGAATTTCACTCTCTCTACCCGTATTCTATATGGTGTACTGTATACAGGGGGGTAAAAAATTCTTAATTTTTTTTAAATAAAACTTTTTTTTTTGGAATTCAATTCAAATTAAGCATTTTTGAAGGGGAATCCCTACTTCGCGAAAATTCACTTATCGCGGGTGGTCCCGGTCCCCATTAACCGCGATAACCTGAGGGAACACTGTATGTGCTTTACATAGTCACCAGATAGAATAGCTTCTGTCTAATCAGTTTTCCCCTTCATACAGTTGGTCATGACTAGGAAGCTTCTGGCAAATCAGCTTTCCGCTATTTTGAGCTTGAAGTCTCACTAGATTCTATGATTTTGTATACCTGCCCCTTTTTGCTAGTCTCATAGTCTGCTTGCTTTTTATCCTCCCAACTACCCGGAAAGAAATCTTACCCAATCATTAATCTTGCAATTCCCCAATTTATGTGAAGTAATTTTAATACTGCAAAAGAAATTTGTTATCATTGGAAAGCTCTGAATGTCCTCTATAGAGCAAAAAAGGGAGTTAATGCAAGTGCATGCACTAGGTGGGAGATATTTGGATTTACAAATGTCCCCTACAGAGGAAAAATTTGAACTACTGGTAGTAAGGAGGATATAAGGAGCTAACTAGCAGCTGGTGCATAAAAAGCTCCCTTATACCTGTAACTGTGCGTTTGTTTGTGTGAGTCTTCTCAAAACAATTACAGAGGTACCTCTACTTACGAATGCTTCAACATAAAAAAAAAATGTAAAAAAGTGTTAGTACATTTCCTCTCTCCCTAATTTTGAAATTGTCGCGGTAGCGGTGTATTCTGCTTTTTAGTTTTATTTTGAGTGTGGTTAAAGCAACTTAGTTTTTTCTTCAAAATTACTTTTTCCTCCTCGCAGCGCTGTACACAAATAAGAAATGTTTTGCATTTTTTTTTTAGTAATTTCAATACATTAAATATTTTCTCTCATTTGTGTTTGTCACATCTTTCATATAAAAGTGGTACACTTTGATAATTTGTAGAGGGTTTAGTTGAAAGTTTTTCTTAGGATCGTGGGACTAATTAGAGAACTTACATATCGTCACGATTTACTTGCATAAAATCAAAGTGACGAAACAAGTTCTGGAACAAATTCATTTCGTGAGAAGAAGTACCGCTGTATTAACCTTGAAAAGCATGTTTACTCACCATTAGCACTTCAGGAATGGCCTCAAAGAGATCAATGAGCTTGGTGAAGCCATAGTAGCTGAGTTTACACTGACGTCCAAAGTGGTGGTGATAGGTGGGGATGAACTTGCTGAAGGGCATTCGGCAGTGAGGTTGGTGACGGAGGAGGTCCACCACTTCCTTCCCAAAGTGTTTTGTGCGCTCCATTTCATCTCCAGTGCGCTCTTTGGTTAAGCAAACAGTTAGAGTTGCTCATTCAGAGTAAATAGGTTTCTAATGCTGCTACAAACTTAATCCACTACACCCTGTTTGTTTTATTTGCATTTTTTACATAACTACTGTGTAGCACAAAGAGAATACAAGAAGCTCATCCATTAAAAAAAAGAAAGAAAAAAAGTTACCTCTCTTGGGAACAGAGATGACTGTGTCATTCTCGTGTTGTGTGGTGGTTATAGTCGTATCGGGGATCTCAGACAGCAGGTCACCAATACCACATGTTCCATAGTCTGTTACATTCCAATCTCTGGAAAAGCACCTTTGAAAGAGGCATACAAAATGTTATTTACAGAAGAACTCTGCAACATCTAACACAATGTAGAATTGTGACAAATAGTTTGATCATAATGAATTTAAAGTAACTTGATGTGTTGGCTGACCAATGGTATGCTTGCAAGAAGTCCTTGATAGCCACTTGCTTGCTGGCTTGAAATTTGAGAAGCTTTAATAAGTCTTGAGTGAAACGCTTGACTTGGGCTCGATGAGTGAGGGTGAGGAATCGTTTAGAACCCATCCCCAAAATCTGGAAATTAAAGCTTACATAAATATATACTTGACTAATGAAACAAGGTCAACAAATTATTACAGTGTTCCCTCGGTTATCGCGGCTAATGGGGACAGGACCCCCCCAATTACTAATTCTTATTGAATATTTTGTTTCCACCTCTTGTAAAATGATTTAATTTATAATTTTAACTTAATATCTTTACATTTTTAATTTTTTTTTCCTGAAAAAAATCTGCGAAGCTCCGAGTCCGCGATAGCTGAAGCGCGAAGTAGCGAGGGAACACTGTATTTAGCAAAATCCTCATTTTAATGATCTAAAAAGAGAAGTGACCCCCTGTAAGTGTGATCTACATAACTAGGGCCTTACAAATTTACAATCACACAAAAACGGTGGATGACTAATGAAATGGACATCGATCGAATACAAAATTAACATGGGAAAAAAACAGCCCGGTTAAGGAACTCAATACTGTACCTGTAGGACATGCGGTACTGCTTCTAGGAGCTCCAGCAACTTTGTGTATCCATAATCAGAAACCCGGCACTGTTTGGCAAAATGATGATGGTAAGATGGTATAAATTTGCTGATAGGCATGATGCAAGATGGTTGACTCTTCAAGAGATCGATAATTTCTCTGCTGAATTGAATGAGTTGAGGGTTGCCAACAGGACTTTTGCATCGGTGGATCCATGGCTCTGTAGGAAACA
Organism: Stigmatopora nigra; assembly: GCF_051989575.1. Classification (NCBI taxonomy): domain Eukaryota; kingdom Metazoa; phylum Chordata; class Actinopteri; order Syngnathiformes; family Syngnathidae; genus Stigmatopora; species Stigmatopora nigra. The sequence continues at coordinate 3,670,911 of NC_135513.1, forward strand.
AAAGGAATTTTCCTATTTTTAAAATAATTAAAAATATAGGACTGTATTTTTATTCTTATTCGACACATTTAAATAGTTTGGTTTAGTGACATTCCTCACCAGAGTTGGGAACTGGTGGCTTATTGTGAATCCACTTGATGACTTTGAAACCGTTCTGAGCTGTGACTATGGTTACACTTGGAATACAGGTGATAAGGTGCTCTAAAGGAACACCAAATTCCAGATTCTCGTTACCCAGCTCCAGCCGAGTGAACTTTTCTTCATAGCAGTCTGGAAAACTAAGATAACATGGTATTGTATTGAATTTATACTGTGATAAATGAAGGTTGGACTAATCTAAAGTATTTTAAATCAATTATGTTGTCACCTAAGGAGGGGAAGTGTTCCTTCATGCGAGTGAAGCAGTGCATGAACTTCAGAGGCCAATTTGCTTATTGACATGACCACAAATGGAATTGTATACGAGTCTGGGTCAAAGTCTGCCTCACTATGAAAGAGAAAGGAAATGCTCCATGATCAATAATAAGATATATCTTAAGATAGGTTTTCTGAATGAATATGCAAATTTACTGTGAAAACCACTTTTAAAAATTGTATGATAGTGTTCCCCTGCTTATCACGGTTAATGGGGACCGGGACCACCCGCGATAAGTGCATTCCGCGAAGTAGGGATTCCCCTTTCAAAATGCTTAATTTGAATTTAATTCCATTTTTTTAAAAATGTTTACCCCCTGTATACAGCACACCATATAAAATACGGGTAGAGAGAGTGAAATTCATGTTATAACAAAAAACTGTAAAATATGTTGTTTCAATGTAATATTTGTATTTTTTTTCCCAAAAAAATCTGCGAAGCTCTGAGTCCGCGATAGCTGAACCGCGAAGAAGCGGGGGAACACTGTATTGAATCCAATAGATACAGGAGACACAAACTGTTCAAATACAAAGTAATTTGTACTAGGCTCTTGCCTGAATTTGTGCTGTGTGTAGTGTTGTCTGCAAATGGGTTCATGGTACTCCAGCTCCTCAAAAATCACAGGGCTGCCACTTGCTGTAGAGGAGCTCTCTTGTGACTGAGAGGATCCCAGAGGACTCTGACGAATTTGGCCGCTGGGCAGAAGGCACAGCAGCCTGCTGCCCCCCTGCTCCCGAACAGCTACTAGATCTGGCAGCTTGTAGATATCGCTCATCAAAAGTTTACGGTGAAATCTATAGGTGGGGTTGAGAAATCACATACTGTTTGGAGCAAGCCCTGGAACTTCATGTTAGTATTAGGCATTGCCTTTCATTATGTTTCAACATGCACTCACTTTACGAATCCAAGATACTTACTTCTTCTCATAGATCTCAGTAAACTTCAAAAGAGGAAGGCAGTTGGCAGGTGCTTCCTGAAGAATGCTGCTAATCTCTGAGCTTTAATATGAAATGAATGAAATGAAAGGTTACATTAAACAAATGCCTTGCAATAAAGCCTAATGTATGAATATTTGTACCTGAGCATGGCTGTGGATTTATTTGGGCCACCTGTGATCAAAGACACCTGGATGCGCTTGCCTCCAATTTTGTAACGGTGCAGTCCACTCACGGCACTGATAGCCTGCTGTAAAGACTGCATGTGGATTGTAGCCTTCAGCTGGTAGTCAGTGTGGGGACTAAGCTCCACTCCTTTTACCTAAAAACAACACAAGTATTTTACTTGCAAGTGAAATGAAGAGCTTTCTGAAACAGCACTAATACACTCATTAAAATGTTTATCATGGCGATACTTCCAATCACAAAAAACATACCCTCCCATATCGGTAGAAGGTGTCACGTAGATTCTGTTGTAACTCCTTGCGGGACATTCTGTAGTCAAGGTTAGCTACTTGGATTTTAGCTCCGTCTGAAAATGGCTCAGGTACAAAATCAGGACAAGGACTTCGAGAAGCAGGAAGTACAGGAGAAGACCGGCTAGAAAGGCAGGGCGATGCAGTTCTTTGAAAGAAGGGAAAGCAAGATAGGAAACAGGATTATATATCACATAGAATTTAACATTAAGAATACCTTGACCCAAGTTCTACATCTCAGTTTCTTTGCATAATTTGAGTACTATGAAGACCCGAATAATAGTAGGCACTAGAATAATAGTAGGGAGTGGAAAATTTCAAATGAATTAATAAAAGTAGACACCGCAATAATAGTACTACTACTACTACTAAAATTCATTATTTTTGGAATTTTCCACTGCCTACTATTATTACAGTGCCTACTATTAATTCATTTGGAATTTTCTACTCCCTACTATTATTCCAGTGCCTACTATTATTCGGGTCTTCATAGTATGCCTATGAAATAAGATCACCTGGATGAACAAGAACCCTGGGATAAGACAAGAGGGCTAAAGCTTCTCTGTAGATTGAGTTTGCTGAAAGCAGAAGGTGTGCTAATCTGAAATTTGGCTGATCTTCTCTCTTCTTCAATAGGATACTCAGTTACTCTGTTAGGATAAATAAAATGAAAGTCTTACTATAGAGGTTTCTATTTTCTTTGGTATAGTCAGTGAACAAAACCTGACACTTCACTTTTAATATAAATACCTTCTTTTGAAAATGGATTCCCCATCAAAGCCAGGTTTGGAAAGCTGATCCAGTGATTCAATCTCATGACTATGGGGGGAGGAGGAAGGTGGACATCCTTTATCTTGGTGGTGAAAACCCATTTTAGGGTTGCTCTCTGCATTTTCCAAATTCTACAATAAAGAATGGAATTTGCTGTTAGTTTTGACTGAATGAACGTAAGCATGTACATCTGGTCGTGCGTTTCAAGTGAATGAAAATGAGCGAGTATGGAATGGATGTTTGAGTCACCGGGAAAATGTTTTCTCTGCAGCCACAAGGTTCAGCAAAAGAGAAAACTAAATACAATACATGAAGCAGACTTTGGACTAAGCAAAAACAGGCCACACACACAAAGCAGTACAGGGCCAAGCTCAACCCAAGTGGTTAATCACTTGGTTAGTTAATATAAACTCACGTTAGTACAGCAATTCAGAAGTTTTAAAAGCACGCAAGACATCAAAAGGACACACAACACCTATTTCAAAGGATCATGTGAAAGGCATTTGCTCCAAGTATTTAAGGCACAGGTGTCAAACTCAAAGCTCACTGGTCAGATCCGGCTCATCAGATGATTGGTCCGCAAAAGCAATAGACGTACATTTATAATTATAATTTTTTAGACTTGCTTCTGATTTTAAAATTATTAAATTATGTTATTGATGGACATTTTATAGGTTCGCCCTATGTCCCTGAGAAAGAAACTAACAATTATGTCGCCCGTCACAAAAATGAGTTTGACACCCAATAAAACAAATTTCTTCCACAAAATAATTTACCCCCCTTACAGGTGCAGTTATTTGGTGACGTTAGTTATACCCACATGCACTCAAACACAAGTGTATGTGATAATGGATATTAATGGCATCTCAAGAAAGCGCTGGCAATCTGGGATAATACCATTTGATTGTCTTAAATAGTAGTAACGTTGATATCATGTCAATATCGGCCACTTCCTTGAAATAATGGCTTAGTTTTGTTTTTGTCCACTATAACATAGCAGAATTTACACTTAAGAAAAAAAAGAATCTTTCGAAATGATAAAGGTGTTGTACGTCCCTTTAAGCGACACAAAGCTTTTTCAACTAACGCATGCAAGGCACGAGTGATGATTGGTGTTAAACATGAATTAAAAGGACACTGGAAGCGGGGATTGTATTGTAGAGCATCAAATGCAGGGAATGAGATTAAGGGAGGTTAACGAGGAGCAGGCACTGACCAGTCTGCTGACCTGATGGGGCTTTGTAGGTGCGCCACCCGGAGGCCCAGAGCACCCTCTCTTGGGGCTGTAGGGCCTTTCAGGCAGTGGGCCTGGGGTGTAGCATGAGCGTGTCGGTCGCCTTGCCCTCCTTGGCGACCTCCACTTCTCCGGGGGAAGAAAGGAAGGTGTAGCTACAGGCGCGGCAGACATAGCGTCCTGGCTTGGATATGAGTGGGGCAGTGTCGAAGGCAGGGGAAAATGATGAGGCCGAGACTGAAGCTCACGCTCAATACTTGCATCGTCTCTGGGCCGCGGGGAGACGGAGAGGCTGATTCGATGGCCAAACACGTCCTCATTTTCCATTCGCTTACGAGCACGTGATGCTGCCTCGGGGCTGCCAAAACGGAGCACTGCTGTGCCCTGGGACATGCCCAGCACCTTGCCACCACAGTTGTCTGAGAGGCGGCGAAGCCTTTGTTTCACAGCGTTCCACATGTTCTTTTCACAGTTGACAGGAAGGTTGTGCACATAGAGTAGGTTGTAACTGGGCTGAAGGAGGGAGGAAAAGACAGCGAGCCTGTCTAGATTTGTTTGATTTACACTTAATTGTTTGTAGTTTTTGGTTTCAGGAGGAAAAACAATGAACAACTTGTGTGGCTCACATTGGGGAAAGAACATGTAGAATACAGGAAGAGGCTCAATTTTACAGGACATACAATTTGGCAAGCTATATATTCCGATGGGTTTCCCTTCATTGAATCAATCACTTACCTTACATTAGTTTTTGTTTAAAAGGACAAATGCTTTTAATGCCTACCTGTGTTTTGACTAGCATGCGTGGAGGCAGGTCAGCTGTGATCTCTTGAAAAGCCACATGGCGATGAGCGTGCTGCAGTAGGGCCTGGGATGTATGGCTACCATGGACAAGGATTACCTGGAAACCATGGCGATGTCGCAGGTCGCTCAACTCACTTGCAAAGTTCACATCAGCTGTTAAAATTAGGGTGTAATTATTTTTTGAACCAAAGACCCAAAGTAGTGAATACAGTGTTCCCTCGCTACTTCGCGGACTCAGAGCTTCGCAGATTTTTTTCAGGAAAAAATAAAAATAAAAAATTTAAAGATCTTAAGTTAAAATTATAAATTACATCATTTTACAAGAGGTGGAAACAAAATATTCAATAAGAATTAGTAATTGCATCAAAAAAAGGCCAAAGAAATGGTCAATAACATGGTGAGAATTCAGGATTCGCATTGATGACGTCATGGCTGTTTGTTTACAGGCGCATCTTCACCGCCCAAAAAAAACAATGTTCACAACTCCCAATAACAATGTTTCTTACGTGCAAAAAACTGCAGAAGATCCTCCATCCGGACTACTATGATGTTTTTGCTTGGTGGAGCTTTTGTGCACGTGTTATACGTTTCTTTAAGCATTTTTGAAGGGGCACGCCTACTTCGCGGAAATGCAGCTATTGCGGGGGGTCCCAGTCCCCATTAACCGCGATAAGCGAGGGAACACTGTATCAAGAATTTAAAGAAAACAAAACCCACATGATACTAGGACCACAGTGGCAGGCGCAGCATGGGTTTCAGCAAAGCGCCGTAAGCTCTGGCGGAGCTTGTCATCAGCAGCATTCTTGGCTGTGGCATTGATGTGTGCCACAGTAACCTGGTTAACAAACATGCATTTAAATGGCGTCTTTCAAATTAAATACGGGTTTTCAATTACCATTTCTTACATGTTACCTGGCAGTTGTTGAGTTCTTGGATAACGGCTTTACTCTCCTTACTTATATCACAGACACAAATAAACTCTGCCTCACGATGGCCCTGAAAAAAACGACTACGTATACGCTCCACCACGACCCCAGCGGATCGTCCACTAGGCACGTTGCAGTTCTCGATGTCCCAAAATACTCCAACTGGGGGGATGTTCTCTGCACCACCATTTTCTTGTGAACCTGTCAACAAAGACCAAAATATTGTTTCAAAAATAAAAATTTAAGAGATAAACATAAACCTGATGTGCTTTATTTCTTGTCAACTTAATACCAGTGACTGTCTCTGGTAGCTAATGCAAATTGTTAAATGTAAGGTGGCTACTGGCTATGAATTCCACATGAATAGATTCACTTCTAAGATTCCTCATAATCACATTCAGAATGAAAACGAGAGAGTAGTGTACGAATTGCAAATGTGGTCTACAATTTTGTTTTTATTATTGTTTGCTGGCATGTCTAATCAATCAAAAACCTGAAACTGCAAGGAAAGCCACCAGGCAACACAACTTATAATGTAATTATCATTGACTCATCCCATTCTCATCAAGATATGTTGCTAATTCAGTAGTAATATATTTATTTGGAATATTTGCACATCTATAAAAGCTCTATGGTACATTATACCACATTAAACCAACTACTGACAATTTGTATTAGTGGGAGTCTGCATAAATGCATCCCCCTATTCCAAAAATAATATGATGGGTGTTCCACTGCATTAATTTGTTTTTTTTTACTGGGAAAACGCACTTTGTTTTACGCAGCTTTTGATTTAATTTTGATTTGATTGCTGACACATCATATTTACTTGCATACAAGTGCCCCCCCCACTTATAAGCCACACCCTTAAAATTGTTGAATTTCACAATTTCTCATGTTTAAGCCTCGCAAGCTTCACAATTGTCACCTCTGTATTCATAGTTTTAATAGGTAGTAGAAATGCATTACTTTAAAAGGAAAATCTGAAGAAAAAATATCACACAGTATTTCTGATACTGTATAAATCAAAAGCACATTTTTTGGGTCAAAATCATAAGGAATTAATTTATACAGGAATGGTTGTTTTCTTACTGCAAAACAGGAAATAACCATCATAAACCTTGATTCAGTCCTCTTTTTTTTTTTTTTTTTACCAACAAATACGCCTTTTATGCGAGAGAATTCGGCATGTTCAAATCTGTGTGTAGATCATAGAGTTTTGTGCCAATCATTTTGTTACGTACTCAGCAGATTGTTCTAAATGAGGGGTGGCCAACTCTGGTACTCGAGAGCCCCTATCTAGTCAGTTTTACATATCTGCCTCCACCAACACACCCAAATCAAATAATCTGGATCAGTGTCAAGCTTCTGGACAGCTTGCTGATGAGTTGATCATTTAATTTGGGTGTAATCAACGAGGGAGCTATGGAAAACAGACTGGATAGAGGCTCTCGATGCCCGGAGTTGGCCAGCCCTGTCCTAAATTATAACCTTATGACATCCCTTTTGAATTCTTAGATGAAAATGGCTGCTAAGGATTAAGGACAAGGGAAATAGTTATTTTAACAAAACTGGCGGGGAGCTTTTAGTTACATAAATTGAAAAGTTCACTAACCATACTTTTGGCCAGTCTTGCCCTGGTTGAAGGCCACACGATCAGACGAAGTACCAGAGTCATTACAAATGGGGATAGAGACGGAGGTTGTTTGGGGAACCGGAATATTGGGCCACATTTTTTCTGACTTGCAACCCAAACCATTGATGGGCTGCAAATAGCAAAAAAATATAAACAAAGATGCGAGGAAATACATACACACATCGTATCACGTAAGAGTAATAGTCAAGAATAAAAAGTGTACAAAATGTCACCAACCTTCAACAAGCACTCCTGGCAGTAGTGAGCCCCCTTCACACAAAGTGTTTGCTCTACGTTAAAGTGAATAGGATTGGAGCAGAGATGTGCTGAAGAGGGTGTGGTGTTGACAGCTGTAGTAGCAGGGTGCTCACAGAGTGCTGCACTTGTCTGGTTTCTTCTGACCATACCACAGACAGAACAGCCAGAAGAGGCCAGGCAAGAGCTTTGCAAAGGTGTCGGAGCGGAAGTGGGTGGGAGTGAAGAAGCCAAATGGGGGTGAGGAATGTAAGAAGCTGGATTTATAGGCGCAAGTTCAGCTTTGCTGATAAGGAGTCCCGGACAACAAGGAGTGTGGGGTTGTGCAGAGATGGGCTGGGAGGTGGTGACAGAAGACAGCCTCTGAGGTATGCACCCACAGCTGAGCAGCGGATCATAATTATCATCTCTAGATCCGCTCCTCGGTCCGAGCCTGTACTGAACATTTGAGGCTACAGAACAAGGCCCAGACATGGCAACATTACTACGTTTGTAAATGGGTGTTGCCAAGGACTCAGAAGCTGCATAGTGCGGGACAACTCCAGCTATGCTACCACCAACTATACCTCCACAGTCTGATAATGCATAACCCTCAGGGATGCAGTAATCACAATGGGTACACACGTTTACTTTGGGCCGAAACCCCTCTTGCTGATGTTGCTGTTGAGGTGGAGGCTGTTGTTGAAGGTCATCTTGTGTTAGCTGGGGAGGAAGCAAACAAGGAGGCAAAGGGAGAGGAGGTGCAGGAAACCGTGTGGATTGTTGGGGGGGTGAAGCATGGTGCAGAGGAGGACGAGGGACATCCTTCAGTTCCAGGATTGTTTTTCTGCCATCCATGTCATTGTCCTAGCGGAGAGAAAAGTACTTTCATGTACATATACAAAGTCTAAGATCAGCTAAGAAGTGAAAACATTCTTGTGCATAAGTCTGAGAGAAATAACAGAACAAAACAATTAATAATACATAGGGATTATAATACAGTCATACCTAACCCTACTTTTCTTGTTCCAATGCATTTAAACACGGATAGATTTTGTATGCTTTATGTTTTAAGACATTAAAATAGTAGTTGTGTGAGGACCCCAGAACGAAGAGAATTTACATATAAAGTACTGCTCTACGTATGAAATGTTCAAGCTACGAAACAAGTTATGGAACCAATTAATTTCGTAAGTAGAGGTACGACTGTATATTACGTTTACGTAAGTATTGGTCGCTAGATTTACCTTTTTACCAGTTTCAGGGGGGACAGTGGTGCCATTGGTGGTGAAGCAGTCTTTGAGTTTTTCAAGAAGCGTCAAAGCCTCTGTATTAGAATGAGCGATCCATGGGGAGGTTTTTGGGCTGCATACAGATCTCTCCTTTCCCTGTCCTTCCATCGTACAACCTCGAGAGGTCTCTCACCATACGTTGACCTCCCTCCTCTCTCATTCTTTCCTAAATCAAGAAACGAAATCGGACAGCAGGCGCGAGACTTTCATGAGGCATCTGATATGATCATAGAACAGATGTTACTGTACAAGTGCAAGGTTGCAACAACACACAAAACGCCCCCCTGTTTGATTATGTCCGCACGGTAACAAACTCCAGTCGGGTAAATTGTGGAGACATTGTTTTCGAGCCGATCTGCGCGTATCTTAGCCAAGTACGCTGTATTCGTCTCTGCGCGTGTACCCCTTTCAGCCAACAAAAACGACGTAGCATATTATTACGTCACATTAAAAGTTTATACGTAAGAACCCTTTCACCCATAGCTAATAGCTAACATAGTTAATAGCCATGTTATTTTCTATACACACGCATATCGGAGCACCTTCGGATTTATATTGCATTAAGAACGACAATCTCACAAAGACCATTCGGAAATGCCAGTGACCATGTAAATACCTGACGATGTTTTGCTTGTCACATGTTTTTCAAGTAGACCGCTCTACCCGTGCCAGCTACATGCAGCAACAAACCCTACACCTTTTTGTAATCGTAGATTTCATATGTATAAAGCTAGACCTCTTAAAGCTTGGTCGACGGGATACATAGTTGGCGGCCATCTTGCATCAGAAGAGCTTTGTCCTAGCAGACAAGATGAATTCTCGGCTGAAATATACTCTGAAACTATACATAATACGTAGTTGTAGGTAACAAGCGACCATTTCCGTCAAGGGAATCTCCACTAAAATACGTTAAACTCACAATTCGTGAAAGATTTAGCAGCAAGCTCCTTCATAAAGAAAAACATTACCGACTTCATCCCTCTCTTTAGAATCAATGCGCTCATCAGCCTTCTAGCCTTAGAGATACGCTATCTATGGCATTGATTATTTTAATGTTTATTATGACAATAAAACATTTTTATTTGATTTTTATTTATTTTTCCAAAATTATTTTGAGACTATGCTAAAGCTTTATTAAGTCTTATATTACCCCCACTTATAATGCTTATTTATTATCTTGACCACTCATTTATCTAATACTAATTTAGGGAATATTTATTCATCATTACTATGTATCGATTATCTTATGTGTCTGTTTGTTGTTGCGTCCATAGACCCAGTGGCGCGGTCTCGCCCTGCTGCCCTCACTCGGACTATTTCTTTCTTTCTTATTTGTTTATTATTTATACTGTTTGTTGTTATTTGTGCACTACGTCGTAAAAGTTTTAAATGTCATTATACCTGTATGATGGCAATTAATTCAATTCAATTGAAAGATGATTTTTTCATTTACAGACAACGTATTATTTGTATATTTTGGATAGGTTGACTTATAAGATGAATTGAAACTATTATATTATGAACAACGAATAGTTCGATCTAATTGATTCGTTGTACTGACACGCAATAATGATAATAAATAAATAAAGTATAAAGTAAATCTAAGCAAACAACATGCCAAAGTGGATGCATAAAGCGAATGAGAAAATTCCATGTGGAATGAGTATGGTGGCCAACAGCGCCCCCTATCAACAGTGGTCTGAACGCAGCAATAACGTGATACGAGGTTAAACCCTCATCGCGCTCGCCGGTGGATGGAGATGCATGAACAATAGCTGCAGAGATCGTTCAAGTTTATTTTTTGAATTTTTCCCAATTTAAAGAAAGGTTTAATTTAAAATATAGTGACTTTATATCATTCATTTTTCAAATATCATAACGCGCGCTATGGCGATTGCTCACGTTGCAACAGAATATGTTTTTTCGGACTTTTTGTTGAAAGATCCCACAGAGGCCAAGTACAAGGGAATGCGACTGGAGCTAGCGGCGGACAAAATAGTGACGTTTCTGGCCGTGGGATTACCTTTGTTTCTCATCTCGCTCGCTTTTGCGCAGGAGGTCTCCGTGGGTAAGTATCCTCCAAAATAAAGGCGGAATGTTATTTCTGGGGGATAAAACATCCCGTGATTGAATATAAATATGTGGAAGTAATGATTCCGCTTCAAAATTTTAGTATTTTTTGAAGTGTTAAACGGTGACGTAGGGCCCCACCCTTTCATTTATAACACGCCCAGTACCAGACAATTGACGCACCATGTGGCGACTCAGAGCTCTATGTAAAACTCATATCATTTCATTTTCTGAACAGCTTTATCCTCACTAGGGTCGCAGGGGGTGCTGGATCCTATCCCAGCTGACTTCAGGCCAGAGGCGGGGGACTCCTTGAATTGGTGGCTAGCCAATCGCAGGGCACAAGGAGAAAAACAACCATTCGTACTCACTCATACCCAGGGGCAATTTAGAGTGTCCAATCAGCCTACCATGCATGTCTTTGGAATGTTTGAGGAAACAGGAGTACCTGGAGAAAACCCACACCAGCCCGGGGGGACATGCAAACTCAACAGAGGTGGACCGACCTGGATTCGAACCGATGACTCCCACTGTGAGGCCGAGGCGCTAACTACTCAGCAGCCTTATGTCAAACTGATAAGAATATTAACCATCATTTTGTTAGACGTAAAGTTTTAGCACCTGACTCCAATTCCTTAACTGTATCTTATCCCGTCTAACAACGGAGCCTGTTCAGCACCGGAGGACACAAACCAGGGTTGAGCGAGCTAATCCACAGATGGTTTATTCCTAACAAATTAATCTATACAGAGCTCCGGGTCCCCCACCCAAGTAATAAGCCCATTGAGCGTTTCTATGCGCAGCGGAGGATGAGAAGAACAGTTTCCACACGCAAGTTTGCCTGGTTATAGTGATACAAAAATGAATACAGTGTTCCCTCGCTACTTCGCGCTTCAGCTATCGCGGACTCAGAGCTTTGCAGATTTTTTCAGGAAAAGTAAAAATTAAAAATTTAAAGATATTAAAATAAAATTATAAATTACATCATTTTACAAGAGGTGGAAACAAAATATTCAATAAGAATTAGTAATTGCATCATAAAAAGGCCAAAGAAATGGTCAATAACATAGTGAGAGTTCAGGCATCGCATTGATGACGTCATGGCTGTTTACAGGCGCATCTTCACTGCCCAAAAAAACAATGTTCACAACTCCCAATAACGATGTTTCTTACGTGCAAAAAAACTGCAGAAGAGCCTCCATCCGGACTACTATGATGTTTTTGCTTGGTGGTGCTTTTGTGCACGTGTTATACGTTTCTTTAAGCATTTTTGAAGGGGCACGCCTATTTTGCGGAAATGCAGCTATTGCGGGGGGTCCCGGTCCCCATTAACCGCGATAACTGAGGGAACACTATTCATTAGCTGATTAACACGATGTTGACTGATTCACGACTGTCCAAGGGTCTGTCTTCACTCAGGATTCCCTTGTTCATTGTCCATGCCTTGGCCTTGGAGGTCAGCACCGGTTGTCTCCTTATCAGCCTGGACCCGAAGATTTACACCGCTTGTCTCCCTTATCAGGCTGGACTGCCTTGGAGCCTCCTGTTAATCAACCTCACAAGGATTTTGGGCAAAGGGCCTGTTCTTTGCAAAGGCTCAAGGATTTTGGGCAAAGGGCCTCTGTTCTTTGTGAAGCCTTCATTTTAGGGGAACCTCGACAGTCTTTGGGAAACTAAGTTAAAACAAGGGCTCAATAATACAACAATAACATACAAAATGAATCAGCTACACTAAAATGAATAAGCAAAATATATCTTCATTTGATAATTATATAACAGGAATATAGAGAAATGATGCAGCTATAATAAAATGAATGAGTAAAACATCATGGTCTTCATTAGATTATATGGTTAAAATATGTCATATTCTTCAATTTCAAAAGAAATACATATCAAAATGTGTCTGCTGGACCATAAAGGCAATGTCCAATTTGCATAGCCAAAGTGCGCAGTATAGTATGAGCGTAACTCTGCTGATTTTACAGCAGTGGTCTCAAACTAGCTCTCAAAGGGCCCCAGGGGGTGAAGGTTTTCATTCAAACCGAGCAAGCGGACACCTTTTTCCAAGTATGACCAGTTGATTGCAGCTAGGTGCTACTTCTTTTCTTATTGATTAAACTGTCAACACTGGATCGGTTGAAACAAAGACCAGGATCCAGTGCGGCCCTTTGCAGAATCGGTTTGAGACCCCTGTTTTACAGACTTGAAATATTGTGACACCACACTTGCTGATTTATTGGTCAAGTCAAGACTGGCTCATATTGCTTCTTAATTAGAAGTCTTGGCACTATGATTTACCGAGACATTTTGAGCTCAATTTTACTGCGCAAGTTTTCAAGACCATTGTTTGGTTCAGTTCATAAAGCATTGAGTATAAATGATGTGTTCAATGAATTTATGGGACAAATTGAGACCTTGTCGCAGCATAAGACAACATCATTTCCCTCAAACACACTCCCAACAGTGGCCTAACCATAAAAGATCCAAGTATGAACCGAATTCAAAATTTTAATGAGGAGGCATCTGTTTTTTTAATTTTTTAAATTATTTTATTTTTTATTGTTGCATTTTAGAAGGACGGCCCGGTGGCTTGAGTGATTAGCACATTGGCCGCACATCTCTGTGATCCTGGGTTCAAATCCATGTCGGTCCACCTGTCTGGAGTTTGCAGTTTGCTAGCTGTTTATTAGGCAGGAACTGAATGTATGATCTGTTTATCCTTTATTATTTTACTATATTAGTTCGTGGGCCGCTTTCACGTCAATTCGATTTCACGTGAGCCGGACTATTTTAGATATATTATTTAGATTTTTTTTAAATAAATGGATTAAATGACCTGGATTAAAGGCACCGAACATTCAGGTTTTTACAAATCTAAAACAATGTTTATTTTAGCTTTTATATATATATAGATATATATTTTTTTTAAATTTTACAAAATGATTTTTGAACTAAAAACAAAGAAAATATGGATTAAAAAATTACAATTATTAATTTAAAAGGGGGAAAATCAGGAAATGTAATATACATCTATACTCTTCATTTTTATTTGATCCTAAAACAGAATGTCGGCACTCATGAATTACTTTCCCGGGCCACACAAAATGATGCGGTGGGCCAGATTTGGCCCCCGGGCCACCACTTTGACACCTTCTGTCCTTAAGCGTAGAGTTGATAATGTAGTCAAATTGAACCATTTAGATTCATTTTAATACTACTTGATTTTGAAAAAAAAGTTCACTAAAGTAATAATGTATGTTTGTTTTTGTGACTTTTGGACCAGTGATAACAACTCATTATTTATAATCTTCCCTGAGAGTTCTCCCAAATAACATTTTTTGGTTGTTGTCCATATGCAATGTTTCCTCTACTTACAAGTGCTTCTACATGTGAAATATTTGGGTTATGAAAAGCTTTCAATGGAAACTTTTTCTTCCAAGATTTGAAAAACAATCCAATTTACAAAACAGCAAATGAAATCAAACACCCCTTGAAACCTAAATACACTTCCTGTATCTTAGATTTTCTTTTGAAATTGGCATGCCGGGCCTCCCACAGTTCTGGAGTATTTTATATCAATTGCTATCAAAGCACACAAAGTCAGCAAAATAATGCAAAAAATGTCCCTTTACAAAGACAACAATGTTAAGTTTAAATGGAAATTATAGAAGTGGTTTGAGTTGTATTGAATTGTACTGCTTTATTAAACCACAAACTTTTTCAAATATGTTTGTATGTTTATTTTGGTACTCAACTGTCAACAAAAAAGCTTTTTGGAACAGTCTGGTTCAAGAGAATTACACAACCCAAACTTAATGCATATACATATTCACCAATCTAATGTCAATTGTATAAATTATTGAAAAAAATGTTGGTGTATGAATCACCTAACCTAATTGTCTGTTCTTTCAGGTACACAAATCAGCTGTTTTGCCCCTACTAACTTCTCGTGGAGACAAGCCGCTTATGTCGACTCCTTTTGCTGGGCAGCAGTACAACAACAGCCTAACAGTTCACCACTATGGCTACACAAAGTAATGCACTTTCCATTTACACAAATTAACCCAAGCAGGTGGAATAATCACTTCTACACCTTCACCTTAATTGTTTGATGGGTATCATTCAATCATTTATATAAATGGGGCAAAACATCTCATGAGTAATTAAATGTAAAGAAGATACAGTAATCCCTCGAATATCGCGGTTAATGTAGACCAGACTTGGCCGCGTGGTCGGGTCACCCCTATTATACCTACTACCTGTTTTTCCTTCAAAGCTAGTAGCAAGCGGAAGACAGGGGAGTGGCTTCCACTTACTAGTTTCAGCGTTGATTTTCACATTTTTATGAACTTAAAAAAAAAAATCAATTGCAGAAAAAATCGCAAAGAACTGAATTTGTGATAAGTAAAGTTGCAATAATCGAGGGAAGACTGGATACTGAATATTTAAATACTAAATTTATATTCATCACGTACCTTATGAAAGAAGTGATTATACAAAATATTTTTTCTTGTTTTTTTTTTGTAGTTCTTCCCATATATCCTGCTCTCAGTGGCTATTCTTGTGTACATCCCTGCCCTTTTCTGGCGCTTCACTGCAGCCCCACATCTTTCCTCCGATCTCAAATTCATTTTGGAGGAGCTTGACCGTTTCTATAACCGTGCCATTAAACTAGCAAAAAATTTGGCATCTTTGGATTCTAAGGATAAGGATGTTTCTCCGGACACACAGAGGTAAATGAGCTAACATTTGCATCTTGACATGGAAATATTTGGGGAAACAAAAAGTTTTTGTACTTTATTTTTTATTATTCCGTGAAGATACAACATTTATTGTCCGATAAGATGGGCAGAATGATTCAGAACAGTGATTTTTTCACTTTTTTTATCATTTCAGTGCAATACTTTTATAAAAAAAAATAATTTTTCAATAATTTTTGAAATCTAATTTAATTCACCATGGTGAACAATTTTCCATTTAATAGAGAGGATAATCACTTTGACAGAAATGTCAAATCAATAGAGTTAACCTGCCAGCAAGTAGACTAGCGTTGGCTTTTGAGGAGTGCCAAGACGTTGTCCTTAGTGGAAATCTTACAGAAGCACAGACAGTTTATCTTCTGCCTTGATGCAACTGCCGCCTGTTAAACATGTTTTGTCTGTTTCACGAGATAAAACAATATCAGAAATGAGACAGCAATACCAGCAATGTCCTTTTTGTCTTCATACTGACGCAAATGTTATAGTCAACAAAATTGTTTACAAGAGCAGATACAGTATTCTGACAATATCGAATATTTCTTATTGCATTCTTTTTTTAATTCTGTTTGTTTACTTTTTGGCGGCTCGGTGGATTGAGTGGTTAGCGTGTCGGCCTGGGTTCAAGTGGGTTTCTTCTGGGTACTCTGGTTTCCTCCCATCTTCCAAAAACATACATGGTAGGCTGATTGGTCACTCTAAATTGCCCCTAGGTATGGGTTTGAGTGTATATGGTTGTCCATCACCTTGTACCCTGTGATCGGCTGGCCACCGATTCAGGGTGTCCCCCTCCTCTGGCCCGGAGACAGCTGGGATTGGCTCCAGCAATTGCCACTTGTCACATTTTGTTGGGGTTTTGGTACAGGTGTGTGTGTTTGTTTTTCTTGTGTGTGCTGGCTGAGTGATTGTGTGTTTTTTCCCCTTGTGTGCCTCCTGGCTCCCCTTTCCTCTCCTGGCCAGCTGTTTGCATTTTCTGCTTTGAACCCTTGTCAGGGTATTTAAAAGTATAACAGGGTTTGGGGACGTTTTTCCTCGTTTATTTGTCACTTTTCTACCACCATTTTTGTCATTAAAAGCCTAAGTTGTGCACCAGCACCTCCCTCAATTTTCTGCCTCCCAGATCTTAGGTTCTCTCACGCCATACACCCGGGGCGATTATGACACCACTAGGTATGATTGTGAACGTGAATGGTTGTCCGTGGGATTGGCTGGCAACAAATTCAGGGTGTCCCCCGTCTGCTGCCAATAGTTAGCTAGGATAGGCTCCTGCCCGCCCGCGGCCTTAGTAACGGTAAGCTTTAATCTTCTGTACCTCCCTATATTAATGCAATCATTCATCTTTGTACCACATATCAACACAAGGGTCATGGGCTGGAGCCTATCCCAGCCAACCACGGGCAGCAGTCAGGGATCACCCCAAACTTGTTGCCAGCTAATCACAGGACACTTTATTAACCATAAAACCCTTACAAATGCAACACATAGGGCACAGGTAAAAGTCTAAAATGTAGGTAGAACATGCTCTTGCCACTCTCTGGCAGACAAACATGAGTTTTACGTCTCCCATCTGCGATCTCACCTTCTCGCTACTTTGACAATGAAATTTCCCAAATACGGGATGAATAGGGTTAGGTTATCCAATTCAATCGAATTTTGTCATATGCTATGTGATGAGAGCTTTAAATCTCATCATACTTGTATAATGACAATAAAAGCATTCAATTCAATTCAATCTTTCATACAAAATTGGGACACTTTGACCCATTTTATAGGGTCTAGTGAGTAGTTGTGTGAGAACCGTGGAACGAATTAGAGAATTTACATATAGAGTACACCTATACTTACAAAATGTTCAAGTTATGAAAAAAAATCTGGAACCAATTAATTTCGTAAGTAGAGGTACAACTGTATATTATATATATATATATATATATATATATATATATATATATATATATATATATATATATATATATATATATATATATATATATATATATATATATATATATATATATATATATATATATATATATATATATATATATATAGTACAGGCTTTATTTTCTATATAAATGTTATGAATTATTTGCTATAAAAAATAACTTCAAGGTTTGCGTCATGTTCAAAAGATATTTTCCCGCCAGAATTTAAAAAAAGAGGATGCTTCATGATTGCAGACCAAAGTGATCGCTTCTTGATTGATTATTGTTTATTCTTATCCATCTTATCCAGTCTTATCCAGATTGATTATTGATTATTGAATGATTATTTTGTCTGGGCAGTCTTCATAACAGTGTGTGGAAAAACAGCAGGTAGCTGTGGGTGCTTGGCGTATAAACAATTAAGCTGTGTTCTGGCAGTTTAGAAGCTTTTACTAATTTGATCATTCCTGGCCTGTATAGACACCCTGTTCCTTTAGTTGAAAGAAAGGTGTTATATTATGAGAATCTTTTACCTCAACAAATGTTTAGCTTAACACTTTGGGTGGAGGCAATGAACACTTTAAGAAATGAAGTCAGAATGAGAATCTCGCCTTTTCTTGAGCCAATAAATAGAACTGGTCATGGAAGCTTCAATAATGTCTTGCTTAGATTTTTGTCAACACTTGTTACACCAGATCTTTCAGAAGAAAGAAAAGAACATCTCACGATAACTACATTCTTTATTTGTTTCCTCTGCAGCAGTGCTCTGGATCTGACTGAGAGTTGCTTCAAATACCCTTTAGTTGAGCAGTATCTCAAGACCAAACGCTTTTCTCACCGCCTTGTTATTATGTATTTGGCATGCCGGGGAGTGACTCTGTTCATCCTACTCCTCGCCTGCCTCTACCTGGGATACTATATCCAACTGGCGTCCCTTACTGACGAGTTTCCATGTGACCTACGCACAGGGGTGCTGACCAACGACACCAGGGTACCCTCAGCCGTCCAGTGTAAACTTGTGGCAGTGGGGGTCTTCCGGTTACTCAGCTATATCAATCTCTGGGTTTATGTGCTACTCATTCCATTGGTTGTGTACGCCGCTGTTGGACCTGCGCGGCAAAGTTCCAACTTCCTTCGGCCTTATGAGATGTTGCCAGGCTTTGGTGCTTTAGGCGTCATTACACCCTTCTACAATGATCTCAGTATCTACCTGCTGTTTTTGAAAGAGAACCTAAGTGAACTCAAGTCCTTCAAGTGCCTGCAGGTGACTCAATTTAGAATTTAGGAATATCAACAGGGTAGAAAGTTGAACTCGTTCTATATGTCTTATTAACAGGTACTTGAGTTGTTGAATGAAGCTAATGATGAAGGGTTTGATGCCATGTGCCTGCTGCGAACTCTGGGTCAGGTCAAGACAGATGTGTTGGATTGCAAGAAGGCATGTCCTCGAAACAAAGCAAAGGAAGTAACATCATGATTCCAGTTAGCTACTATGGTACGTAAGCATGTTAGTCTTATGAATGAAAGTACATAATGCACTCACCTCAAAGTATAATTTGTTAGTAGTAGTACTTCTAGTTGTTTATTTGTCCCTATGAGAAGGTGTTCTT
Organism: Stigmatopora nigra; assembly: GCF_051989575.1. NCBI lineage: Eukaryota > Metazoa > Chordata > Actinopteri > Syngnathiformes > Syngnathidae > Stigmatopora > Stigmatopora nigra. Next base: position 3,689,993 of record NC_135513.1, read on the forward strand.
ACAACTGAATTAATCTTTTGTTTTTTGTGGTATGTGCTGTAAGGCTTTGGTGATTTTGCCGTTAATACATGTTGTTCTTTGGTTTTGCATTTTTCTCATAGCTCTTTCTACCTCCTTGACCAACTACTGCTTCAACCAACAAATGGGCTGCCTTCGATTGGTTGTTTAGAATGTGATGTGTTCGAAATAGTTTATCAGGATATGTTCATTTTTTAGTTGAATTCCGTGACCGGATGTTTGGTCGCCGGTCTTTTGGTCCCTTTTAGTCACGGGTCTTTTGGTCGCCGGTCAAATGTACTTAGATATTAAACAGTACATATTTATTAAAATCTCTCTCTTAGATAATAAACTCTCTCTCATGAATATAATTTTGAGAGATGGTTTCAACAATAAACTCTCTGTCACCATTTGACCGGCGACCAAAAGACCGGCGACCAAACGTTTAGGCACCTTGGAATTAACTTTAATATTTTATTTTCCAATAACTACTAATCTATAGTAAGAGAGCAACTACCATTTGCCGTAGGATTGTCTCCGCTGCACGATTGGGCAATTGTTAGCATCTTACATTTCTTGGTTATTGTCACTCAATTGTCTATTGTCACTCATCTAATTTGCTATCTGCACATACATTACCCTCACCAAGAATGGGTACCAGTTCAGGACACTGCTATGCATTTGAAGAAACATCTAAAATGCGAGTGAATAGCTGATTCAGACTGTTACCAAATTCGGTCATCTTCTGAATAACCTTCTACTTTTTCAATTTGTTTATTAACCTTGAGAATCTTTAGAAACATCCCTGTGTTTTTTTAAGAGAATCATTTAGCGTATACACTCATCATCTCTCAATGGACTGCGTATGAAGAACAGACCAATCAGAGGCTGGAATACAAAAAAAAAAAAAAAGAAAAAAGACCAGAGGCCGTTATCTTTACATTGAAATACATTTACGTATGATATAAATAACTAAAAATATCTTGGCATCTTTACTCAATTTTACCTCTTTGCTACATAGAATTATGAAAATGCGTATGGTTAAGTTAAAAAAAATTTAAAGTTTTAGATTTCCTCTGTGTATATTTAAGAAAACTAATTGAATGAGCAATTCTTACAATATATTTAGAGAATGGTTTAATCTGTATTGACCATTGCGATTTTTAAAACTTTTTGTGCTAATCATTTTAAAATGATGAAACTTTGAATTGATAATTATTTTTTTTTATGGAACATTTCATCATCAAATTTAAAAATTTTTACCTTGTGAATGTTCTATTTTTTTGGAAACGCAGTCGCTACTTCCAACTTATTTTCCTACAGATCCCATTTAAAGTAGTTCTTTTTTAATTCAACACATTTAGGTAACACCACATTTCCTCATCTTTATATGCTACTAGTTCAATGAATTGGGACAAGTTTCTGATTTTTCTATTTTTTTTATATATTTTTTATTTCACTGCACTTGTGTTGTTTATTGCTAACTCTGGAAGTTGTACAACACAAAATAAGCCCTAAGCATATTTTATATGTGTTCAATCTTTCTTGCTTCTACTAAATGTTAACAGTGATTACTCCGAGATATGTTTTAAAAAAAAGTAAATATAAGGGTGTTGTTTTTGTTTTTTATAAATAAAACTTGGTACTTTTTTGGGGTGTATTGTAAAATGCCTTCCTAAGACATGAATTCAGACAATGCTTCTTAACTAATTTTATTGTAAATTCTTGCGTATTTCTTTTCTAGCTGAGATCCCTTTTAGGCTACTTGCCTTTTGTTAAGTAATGTTTGTTGCTTTAATGAATTCATAACTCTGGACTAATACATACATTCAATTAAGGGATATAAACGTAACATAATATTTAACTAGTATTGGAACCTCTACGATTACTGTGGAAATTTGTCGAAATGTTAAATGTTAAATGTTAAACCTAAAGCATGTCAAATTCTACTAAAATGTGCATGTTAAAAAGTACTAGTATATATAATAGAAATATAGAAATTACATCAATGCAATTGTATTGTTACATGCAATTAAAATTAATTCCCATATAATGGCGTTTTCTTGACAATTTAAATACCACCTCCCACACTTTTATTTCACGCCCAAAAACGTTCAGTCTGTCTCTCTACACTTACAGTATATTCAACCTATTGGAGTTTAATTTTTGTGCGTGTGTGTTTGTTCAGGTCAGCCATTCCTTCCCAGTAAGGCAAGAACAACTTTTGTTTCCTAAAAAAAAATGTTGATCTGATGTTGTGGTTACTTAATAAATTTAACTGTGGGGTGGCCTTTGAATGGTTAGCATGTCGGCCTCACAGTGGGGGTCCTGGGTTCCAATCCAGGTTGGTCCACCGGTGCGGACTTCTCTACGGGCCGGTGTGGGTTTTCTCCGGGTACTCTGGTTTCCACCCACATTCGAAAAGACATTCATGGTAGGCTCTAAATTGAATGGTTGTTTGTCCCCATGTGTCCTGCGATTGGCTGGCCACCAATGCAGGGTGTCTCCCACCTCATACCCGAAGGCAGCTGGGACAGGCTCCAGCACCCCACGTGACCTCAGTGAGGATAAAGCTGTTCAGTAAGTGGAAAATATATATATTCCATAGGCAGTGAATGAATGATTTTTAAATTTAAAATTTTCAACTATCGTAATCGAAAAAGCAGTAAATTTGAATTTTTATCATCATTCTTATTGCCGTTTTAATAATTCACCCCCCAGATTTATGCTGTTAAATCTTTATTAAATTAACAATACAAAAGTTGCAAATCGGTGAAAATGCATTTTTTTTTTAATTTGAAAGCCCAGCTAAAAATTCTCCCAAGTTAACTACTGTATTTCCCATTTTATTTGTACAAGATGTTGACGTGATTTGTTGTATTGTTTACTGTGTTTTTCAATAAAGTTACGTAGAAAGAAAAGCGATTGTATTTATTGGCTTACAGCTTAAAATACGTCATTCAAATTGACCAATGGCGTCTCTGAAGCCAAGTTTAATTTGTATTTGATTGGTGGAATCTCGGTGTATTTTTGAGCTGGTGGTAAATGAGCTAACAACAAAAGTAAGTTCGCGTCAGACGTACCCATTTCTGTAAAATGAAGAATTGTTAACTAAAAAGGTATATATTAGCCGACTGCAATTAAATCTTGTGTCATGCATTTGTGGGTCTATTTTAAACATACGTCAAATTTGCTTGGATAACTGGTGTTCGAATTACTGCTAAAATGGCTAAGCTTGCTGCTAAGCTCCAAATACGGATGCATATAAATTCACTTTTTTGTTTTTAGTAATTCTGCAATGTTGTCTAAATTGTACTGTTTCTACAACTTCGTGTAGCAAATGGTGTGCACATTTCTCGATTTCTATTATCTTATTAGCATTTGATGGTGACGATGTGTACTAAGTAAAAAAAAAAAGAAGATAACTACTTATGGACGGACCGGTGGGGCGAGTGTTTAGTATGTCAGCCTCACAGCTCTGGGGTCCTGGGTTTAAAACCAGGTCCCGTCCACCTGTGTGGAGTTTGCATGTTCTCCCCAGGCCTGCGTGGGTTTCCTCTGGGTACTCCGGTTTCATCCCACATTCCAAAAACATGCACAGTAGGCTGATTCGACACTTCAAATTGCCCCTAAGTATTCAGGGTGTTGTCCCCCGTCTGTGGCCCGGAGAAAGCTGGGATGGGCTCCAGCACCCCGACCGTGTGACCCTAGTGAGGATAAAGCGGTTCAGGAAATGAAATGAGATGGCAAATTATAGTATGTGATGCATTTTTTTTCTTATTTAAGTTTGGCCCTAGAAACCCAATCTGTGAGACATGGGCGAGCCAACAACACACATTTTTGCGACACTACAAGAGGAGCTGGGCTTCTGGAAGGAGCAGGCACATACACACCAGGAGAGGTAATATTCCAAAACGATGTTCTCAATATAAACAATGTCTTTTATTGTTTATAGTGATTACATATTCTTATACAGTAAGACCTTGAGATACGATCTTAATAAGCTTGTTTGCCAATTTAGTCGTATCTCAAATAAACGTTTCCCATAGAAATGAACTAATTACGAATTAATTTGTTCTCACCTTCTGAAAATAATGTATTATTTGCTCTGAATTTTACTTGCATCTGAAATGCCTCGTATGTTGGGGCACTCGTATGTCAAGGTATTACTGTACTTTAAACGCAACTACTATGTTTAGAGATTACCCTGAATGCACTGCTTAGATTAACAAGGTATATGCCCTTAGTAACATAAATAAAATTTCTCAGGGGTTAGGTTTTATTATCTCAATCTATGTTTATATTGATCATTGTGAGCTAGATTAATTCTATATGAAATATAATGCTGCATCTAAACCCGGGCTGTGTAAAACTGGAAGTTACTCAAAAATGTTGCACCGTCATTAGGGCAGACGAAACTCAGGAGGAACTGCAGGAGTTTCAACAGATGAGTCGCGACTATGAAGCTGAGCTGGAAGCCGAGCTAAAGCAGTGTGAAGCTCGGAACAAGGAATTGCTGCAAGACAACAACAGACTCCGAACAGACCTTGAAAATATCAAGGTATAATTAACAGAGTAGGAAATAATGCTCTCACATGCACCCCGGCTTTAGATAAAGCGGGAGATGAGATGAGATATATTACATAATGAAACTATACTTTTTTTGCTGTAATTTCTAACATAACGCCTTACATTTTTAAAAAAAAAATCCAAAATGATCCTACACTCACTAAACAAGCGTTACCAGATGAAATGTCTTTATCTCTACTTATGATAGCATATGAGACACACTGTGAGCAAACACGGTTGCCTTTTCTACAACTGATCCCAGCCAGCATTCTTACATCGCACAGCACATCGTCCCCAAACCTCATTGGTCCGAATCCAAGAGCATATCTGCACTGGCACGTAAGTCCAAGTGTCATTTACAGATGTCTCTGGTGTAACTTCAATAAAGCACGTCATGGAAGAGGTAATTGATTGGGTAACATGCATACCTGTCAACCTCTGCCGTTAACTGCCCGTAGAAATGATTATGATTCCCCGTACAAACCCCCAAAAAACCTCACAAACACTGTACGACGCATGTTTACTCGCGGTAACTCGTTTCTTACTAGGTGGCTCTTCCATGCTTGCTTCCACGATATTTACTCTCTATATCTACGCGTGCGCATGTCATCCTTTATCGATATTGCCGTACGCACGGCTAAAAAAATACATACGATTGAGGATAATTTTTGCTGGTATACCGTGACAATGGTAACGATTGATGACAGTAGCGTCGTTGGCTACCGGCCTACGAGACTATCTGGATTTTAGCCAAAACGGTCTTGTTGAGATCGGTTTTCATAAATATTGGCGATTTAAAAAATAAAAAAAAATACCCGTACAAAGGTCGATGTACGGCTTACATGATTTGAAATGGTAAAAAAACGTATAAAATAAGTATAAAACATACAAGTTGACAGGTATGAACATGGGGCAAGATGTCAGGGTAGGCAACCAAAGATAGTTTGACAGCGTAAGGTGGGTCTTATCAGTATGGCTTGCTAAAAGACGCACATTCCTAGTTTACGCACACACATAAAACTCAGTTTAAACAAAAGCATGCTGCAATGGCAAGTGCAGGTTGGAAATATAAATACTACTGGTGGTGCTAGAGCCTATCGCAGCCAACAACGGCATCTGGCAGGAAACAATTGTAATACCCCAAGAAAACATTGATGTAACTGCACCCTAAATTTGTTTTTTTTTTCCAAGGAAAGGCATACTTTGTTGCCTCATATTCCCACAGCATCGTACAGTAAAAGTAAAAATATGTTATGAGCAAAGGTTGGTACCTAACTGATTTCTATACTGCTTGCAGGAGAAATTTGAGATTCAACACACCGATACTTTTAAGCACATATCCAATCTGGAGGAAACTCTGGCAGAGACAACAGCAGTCAAAGATCACTTGCAGAAATATATTCGAGAGCTAGAACAATCTAATGATGACCTTGAAAGGACCAAAAGGTTTGTATACTTAAATAGCAACACTATACAATAGGTTAACTTAAAAAGAGATTTAGGTTTCAAGGGACAATATAATAATATCCGTTCTTCTCCAGGGCTACCATTATATCTCTGGAGGATTTTGAGCAGAGGATGAACCATGTCATTGAAAGGAATGCTTTTCTTGAAAGTGAACTGGATGAAAAGGAAAACTTGCTTGAGTCCGTTCAGAGGCTCAAAGATGAAGCCAGAGGTAAAGCACTTAAAACACTACTGAGGCAAGTGAAACTGTTTTCAAAATACAGTGTGCAAAATAGATTGTATTTTTTTACAGGAAATCATAAAGGCCTTTTCAGCATCACTGTTTTCTTTGGTCTGCTAGATTACAAAATGTTGTGCTTAAAATTAAAAGTGCCCCAAGAAAAAACACTGTGTTAGGGTAACAGATATTTTTTTAAACTTTGTTGATGAGCAGAACTATGGATCGTAAAACTTTCAGAATTTCAGCTGTTTATTAACAGGACGAACAGTCAGACACACAAATACAAATTATGAACACTTGTACATTAAACCCAAAATTACACAGAGAACATAGGCAAAGTCCTTATGTTACTGACCAGGCCATAATTCTACAGGCAGGCATACACATGAAATCTGGCCAAAACCCTTGGAACCCCGGGTAAAACATTCAAACTCCACACAGGAAGGTCGGAATTCTCGCTCTCAGAACTAAGGTGGATGTATTAACCACTCTTCAACTAAGCTGCCTGCTTTGGGTCATATTGAGTCAATTTAATATTTATCAATAGAGCCTTGATCTTGAATCAAATTGAACTTGTTCAATTTACCACCATACTCTAAGGAATTTAGTCTGCTAATTTCACCTGAGATTTGTCAGATCTGGCCACAGGTCATTTTTAATTACCGTATTTTCACGTCTATAAGGCGCACCCTCAATGAATGTCATTTTTTCCATATATAAGGCGCACTGTATTATAAGGCGCACAGTCTGTTTTGGAGAAAATTTAAGACTTAAATAGCTTTTAAGACTTGAATAGCCTTATAGTCATGAAAATACGGTAATTGCTATTGACTTCCAGGTATGAAGCACAAGTCACTACACAGTCACCTCTAGAGCCAGCCATTGTTGATGTTTTGGATTTTTTTGTATAAAATCTTGCAGTGGGGGAGGAGCTATATGATGGAAGATTTTGTAAACTAAGATGGCATCTGCATATTTAACAGTATTGTTTCAGTTCAGGCGTTTGTGTTTTTTTTAATATCCGACAGTGGTGGTTTTTGGTTTTCTGTTTGTATTATATATAAGGCGCACTGTCTATTTTGGAGAAAATTTAAGACTTAAGTGCGCCTTATAGTCGTGAAAATAAAGTAAAAAAAACCTTGAAGAATTGTCCCTGTGATGGCAGATAAATGGATTAAACAAAAACTAAGCTCTCAAGTTCTTTTCTAATTTTTTGAACATCTAGAGCAGGGGTGTCACCTCCCTTTGGTCTGCGGGCCGAATACAGCTTAATTTGAGATCAAGCGGGCCGGACCAGTAAACTAATTGCAAAATTACATAGAACTAACAATAGGCTCACTTTTTTCCTTTGTATTAGTCACTAATACTAATAATTAGTGCAAAGAATGAGTAAATTATCAAAATGTTTATTACCAGAATTTTCCTTTTACATTATGAACACTATATTATGAACAAGAGAATAACATAAGAACATAAATAAATGTCAATTCATGGTGTCTGCACGTACTAGAACACTGTCCCCCCTAGCGGATAATACTTGGACTGCAAATTTTTAAAAAAATCATTTTTTTATACAATGCAGCTTTCTTCTCCGGGCCGTACCAAACCACCAGACGGGCCGTATCTGGCCCGCGGGCCGTATTTTTGACACCCCTGATCTAGAGTAAAAGCTTTGGTCCCCTCCACACTTTTTTTGCCATAACTTAATCCCTATCTTTATTTGTTAAAAAATGGCAAATATACCACAAGAAGAGGCAAAAATGTATTTAGTCTTTCACATGCACACTTTTGTCTGTGTATTGTGAGACCTCCAACAGTTTGTGATTTGCTCGTTCCGTTTGATACAGATCTTCGTCAGGAGCTGGCAGTGCGTCAGAAGGAAAGGCGACCCTCCAGCAGCATGGGCAAAGACCACGATCGGCCAGACTTGTCGTGCCCCTCCGCTAGTAACCCAATGACACCTGTCACTCTGTCTAAGATGGTCAGTACGTTTGGCACACCTGCTTCGAGCATTCGGCGAGGTAAATAGAACTCGTTTCCTTACTTTTACCTCAAGGGTTAATCATCTGCTGAATTTAGTATTGGCCAATGTATAGTAGAGCTGCAACTTACGCTAATTTACTTTATTGGAAGAATATTTCAATGGCAAATCGAATAAATGGGACTCTTTTGCAATTAACGCCACAATTTAATTATAGTAATTAACAAGTTAAGTAGTTTTAAGTAAAAATGAAACCAATATTAATGACTACTTCCTTCAAAAATAATATTTAATTAGAGCAGTACTGTTCTTGGGTCGCCCAATGGCCAAGTGATAGAGCGAGTTGGCCTCACAGTTCTGAGATCAGTAGTCCAATCCCAGGTTTGAACCTCCCTTGTGTGGGTTTCCCATGGGTACTCCGCATTTCGCCTGCATCTCAACAACATGGTTCGGAGGCTGTTTGAACACACTAAATTGCCCCTGGCCATGCGTGTGAGCATTAATGATAATCAGTCTCCTTGTGTCCTGTGATTGGCTGGACACTAATTCCCCGCCTTTCCACTACCTTGATTTCCCCCCATGTGCTTGAGTACATTAAGTACACATTAGTGACATTAATCGATAATCTAATTTGTTGGCAACCAATTTAATTATCGATTTTTATCAAGTAGGTGTTGCGGCCTATGCTATTTTGTACAGTTTTGGTCTAGAACTTTTTTCGTAATTCGAGCATTTCCTAAGTTGAGTAGTACTTAAGATGTCAATTTTCTAATTCGTTCCATGGTCCTCATACAACTGCCAGTTAAACCTTTTAAAATTGGTCAATGTCCAAATTTTGTATGAAAGATGTGAGAAACACAAAAATGAGAGGAAATTATAAGAAAATTATTAAAGTCTTACAATCAATAAAATTTGCCAAAAATCCCAGTGAAAATGTGGGGAGACGTAATGCTCGTGTTTGTCCGCCAGATGGTGGTAAGAGGCCACTACCAGTGCAAAACCCGTCCACTTTGTAGTAGAGTTGTGCCTTGAGGTACGAGCTTAATGCGTTCCCGGGACTGAGCTCGTATGTCAATTTACTCATATATCAAATCAACGTATCCCATAGAAATGAATTAAAAACACATTAAATCGTCCCCACCCTCTGGGAAAAAGCATCAATAATCAGTATATTACAATGGATTATCATATTTTTATTCGTTGTAATTCACCATTTACTAACAGAGTAACAAATAACTAGTGGTTATGATGTTGAATAATAAAATGAGGTATGACTGTTTTTTTTTTTTCCTGTTAGGTGATGGCCTCGCTGGTACTCCTCTTACGACATCTGCTAGAATATCTGCACTTAACATTGTTGGGGAGCTACTGAGAAAAGTTGGGGTAGGCGATGTATTTGTCATTATTTACCGTATTTTCACGACTATAAGGCGCACCCACAATGAATGACATTTTTCCCATATATATGGCGCAATGGATTATAAGGCGCACCATCAATGAATGGCACATTTTAATTTTTTCCATATATAAGGCGCACTGGATTATAAGGCGCTCTGTCTATTTTGTAGAAAATATTAAGACTTAAGTGCGCCTTATAGTGTTTTTTTTTTTAGGATTTTTTGTTTTCATTCTGCGTGGAGGCCACTATTGGTTGAAGTACTATTGTTTATTCAATATATTTTTTTGCATTTATCAGTGTCAGTTCAGATTTTGTTGTTTTCCAGCCTTATTCTATTTCAAACTTGACTGTAGAAGCTAAATACTGTATTTTCCATATATAAGGCGCACTGGATTATAAGGCGCCCTGCCCTGTCTGTTTTGGAGAAAATTTAAGACTTTTACGTATTTACGCCTTATAGTCCTGAAAATACGGTAGTTACAAATTAGGTTAAAGTTTGCTTTCATGTGTAAGATATGCTTTCTTTGTGGCTTTGCAGAATCTGGAGTCCAAGTTGGCCTCATGTCGAGATTTTGTGTATGACACATCGGGAACCCGACCAATGCTATCCGCTGCCCCTTCTAGTCCTTGTGGTCTTGATGGTGGGGCTGACATCCAAGCTAGCAGCATGAGCCCTCCTCCACAGTATGACAGGTGAGGTTCATTCACAAATATTGAACTAGGCTTTTATTGATTTTCAAACTCTTTTTAAATATTTGTTTTTATGGAAAGTTGATCATTAGTTATAATGACATTGAAACCAAGCATTGTAATTATTTGTGCTTCTGTTATAGTTTAGTGAAGCGGTTAGAGTTTGGACCAGCACCTCCACGAGGTCTTTCTCAGGGTCCCCAGTCTCCACAGGGAGGAGTCAAGATGCTGTTGTGAGGAACATACACCTCCTCTTTTCACTACACACCAATTCCTCATCATAACGTGCAAACCTTTGAACACTGAGCTCGTTGAACCTGAAAACCACTTTTTTATTTTTGCTTAATATGATACATGGAATTTTATTGTCACAGACACAGCCGTATTACACCATATCTGTCGATGTTGTAAAACAATTGTATTACATATCGTCCACATTCACCTGTGAATGTGGTGAGGTGTTTTAAAGGAACAATGTATTGACATCATATTGAAATGTGATGGATCAGCTTCCTATAAAAATATTTTAGTAATGAGCAATTTTTATTTTAAGACAATTAAATGATCTAATAACATCACAGTGGTACCACTACTTATGAATGTGTCCACGTACAAAATATACAGGTTACAAAATCTCAGAAATTGAAAAGAAATCCTCTTATAGCATCCTGTATTATATTTGCGGACGCGCAAGCTAGCCCGCAAAAACGTAGCGGCCATCGGCGAAGTTTGAGTGTGACCCTCCGACTAAAAAGTTGTTTTCCAGGCATTATTTCTCATCTTTTACTGGTATCATGCCAGAGCTGCTTTGGTTGGTGAGTTGGTAATTCGCATGCCTTTCTTTGACCACCGTTCATCATTGAGTTCTAACATTGTTTCTTGAGTTATTTTTAGTATGCCTAATACAGCTGTTCTTTGCTTTTCATAATTTTCCCCCGCGAAAGTTATGGTATGGGTGAAATGAACAACGGACAACAAATGCAGTGCGTATTTTAGGAAAATTACCAAAAGTCGTCTAATGCAATCGTCATTGGATTGCTATTTCTCCAAACATAACATTTTAAATTAAGTTGTGTTTCCGTGCATTTACCTACATGCTTGTCAATCCATTCCAATAGAAAATGTCTATGCATTTATAATTAATTTTAATGGCTTTAAAGGCCTCGTATCATTTGAGAGGGTATTTTACTGAATATGATAGACGGGACTGTATTACTTATTTTTGTAAAATCAACCATAAAATGCAAAAAAAACAACTTTAATCCCATTTCATTGTTTCAAAAAAATTTGCAATAATGCTACCGAATGATGTAACAAATAGACAAGCTCTTTGCGTACAATTCCTCTATTGTGGTGGCCAGCATTTTTTTCACATTAGTGAACTGGAACAACATAAACATCGCCGAAACGAGCTTTTATTTTATTTCCGTCCAACTGAGCGACAAATTTAAAAATTGGACATTGGAAGTGTTACAGTCTATAATTATTTGAAGGTGCTGTTTTGCTCAAGTGACAAATGACATGTGGCTAGCGAGTTGGGTTATTATATCGATGTCTGCGGACACAACAATTTCTGTCTCGAGTAACTGATGTTAACATTTTTATACCGTAAATTTAACTTTTTCTCCCAATTTTACTTCAATCTCATATTACACAGAAAGCTATGTTGAGCTCCAAAACACTTCACATCACCAAAAGTAAATGCCCTTTGAACCAAATGTAACCTAAAAACAAGAAAATGACTTATACATCTCTTTATATTACGATTTGAATCCTGTAATAGTACAATCTCGAATTTTATGTTCAGTCATATTTCAATTTTAATCTCATAGATTTCATCTTTACTTTCCATTTCTTTTCTCTGATTATATTACAATTTAGGACTTGTGATTTTACACCGCAGACCTTACTGACCTTTGCTCAGTATACACTGCTGTATACATCTTGGCTGCTGAGACAGCCTGCCTATTTTAATGTCTTTTACACTATATTATGTTGCCATTGGATCTAATTAGTTATTGGTCTTTTAACTCCTCACCGTCGTATGTGTACATGACGTTTCCAACCTGAAAATTGCTGCCCGGCTCAACTTTTTTGAGAATTGTTGACACCATGAAATATGAAGTCAACATATATTTCCCTTAAAATTATATATTTTCTGAGTCTAAACTTTTGAATGTGTCACATATGTTCTAAATTTGATATTTTCAACATCATAGCATTCAGTTTTCATATATATTTTTTTTGTGTAGTAGTTCCCAACTTTTTGGGAATCTGCTTTATATCACTAATGGGTTTTTCCTCTTGATTTTGACATCACTTTTAGATTTCAATTAGCACACACTCTACTGAATGTAACATAGTCCTTTCCATGTAGGGAATACTCTGGGGAGTACTAAAAAGCAATATTTGATCAGGTTAATGAGATGCACTATCTACAGTTAGCATTTTGCTTTCAGCTGCTTGTGGCCTTGAATTCATCTGATGCACAACACCAAAGTAAAGACTGTTGAACTATAGGTCAGTTTGACGTGTGAAGTTACCAACCTCTGCTGAAAAACATTAAAAAGACAAAATGTTATATATATTTTTGGGGGTATTTATTATTTCTGTGCAAGTGTTTCAACAATTACTAAAAAGAAATTGTGCAATGTAAACATCAGTTGGTTACAGAACTGTATTGTCCTAAAGTGATTAGCTGGGAACTGAGAATGCAGATTGAATTGTCTAAAAATGCAGCAAATTGTACAAGAGGTGACTTCTGATCTAATGACCTTTTACACATTGAAGTATGGGATGACTCATACAAAAATGAAATTGCTGATTGACTTGTTAGTGTAAGAAAAGCAGACTGGATATATTGTAGATGTCTACATTTACAATCACAAACAAGATCAGCAGCAATAGTCACACACAAAGACAACTATAGCTGTAGTAGTTACACATTTACACAGAGGTGACATACTATCCAAATGTGATACATTATTGGCTCTGCTGGCAGGTTATCACTTAGAGGCAGGCACCTATTTAGTACAGATTGTTGCATTAATAGTCATTCAATGCAGCACAATGTGGAATTTTAAAAAGTAAATCACACTTAAGTGACATCACTAAATCAGCCTTTTGGTTGTTATTTAGTTAATGTATTTGAATTGTGTGATGAAAAAGTGCTCTGAAACAAGACGAAAGATCAGTTAACAACTGAAAATGGCAAAAAAAAGCATAACCTGGCCACTTTTTGGAGGGGGGTTGTGGATTTATTTGAACAAAGTTTGAGGCTTCCATTAAATCATAAGGGAAAAGCTTGGCATTTTAACTTGCATTAAAGATCAAATTACTGACCAGCATTAATGAGACTGAAAAATATATTAAATTCCATTAAAATTGGTCAAATGCTTTACTTATTGGGCCAAATGGGGGGGGAATGAATCCATTAATACTGCAAATGAAGTCATTTGTTGACATTCAGATATCATCTTATGTTTTAGATTTGTTTTGTTGTTGATGGCATGGCCAGCCCAAAATGTTGCTGTCACAAATATGATGCCATTTGCCTGATATAGTTTAACTCATTTTCCTTCAAGCTTATCTCTATGATATCGGAGCCAAAAAAAACATTGTTGCATTATCATATTTAAATATTGTCAGGTGAATGTGATTTCAATACAAATGGCAGCTAAAATAGCAGTACTTTTTGGGGCCAGGCAATAATATTTTGGATATCTGCTTTAGTTGGTTCCATCTTCTCTCTCAATCTGCTGACTTTCCATTTAAGTCATTTTGAGAGTCCACCTCCTCTTCGGACGCATCCTCAACTGCCCGCCGACCTCCACCCATACGCCGAGGTGCGTTGCTGAAGGAGGGCTCGTTTCCACGCCTAAAAAGTCACATGTACAAAGGAACTGTCATGGTCGGTTGTAGGATTTTTGCTTCACATGACAAAATAAATAAAGATAGCTCGTGTATTAAGATCTTTCACCACTTTGAAGCTTCAGTACATCACATTCTTTTTACATTATAGTAATTATATTATAGTAAACAGTCACACCTATACTTACGAATGCCTCTCGGTACGAAATTTTCAGGTTTCAATTTCTTTATATGCAAATGAGTGACTCGAGATACAAAAAAACATCCAAGTTATGGAATCCCCCCCCAAAAAGTAAATGCATTTCCTTATCTGTTATTTTAATATATTGACGCGGTTGCATTGATTCTTACTTCAGATACATCGCTACCCTCTACTGGGCTCATTTCATTGCTCTCATTCTATCTCATGTAAAGACAATAACAGCATTCAATTCAAATGGCTGTCTCACAACAACCTCTATTCATGTTTCAAGCTTCTCTCTTACATACCTGCCCACCTTGGCTAAATGCTACCCTTATCAATTATTGCTTTTCCCCTTATTAAGCGATTAAAAACCATACAAATGCAATGCGGCACATACTTTCACTCTCACACAGGTCACACGTAAAAGTCTTTCAGCCCTGGTAGAACGGGCTCTTGCCGCCATCTAGCGGACAAACATACAAACGACCGTGGTGGGAACTATTTCAGCGTTGCAGGGCACATTTTCATATGCTTGTTATTCATTTTAAGACATTAATAAATCATTTCCTTATAATTTTCTGTCATTTTTGTGAGTTTCCTCACATCTTTCATACACAATTGGGACACTGAACAATTTCAAAAAGTTTAATTGGTAGTTGTGTTAGGACCGTGGAACGAATTAGAGACACTGAATATAAAGTACAGCTCTACTTATGAAATTTCCAAGTTATGTAAACGTTCTGGAACCAATTAATTTTGTAAGTAGAGATACAACTGTATTTAAAAAATAAAACTTCATAAAAATATCAAAATGTACTCTAAAACTTGCAAGCAAAAGACGAGATAGCATTTTGGCTCCACTCATACTGATCAAGTGTCTTGTTTGTCTTACCACGTAGTCACGGGTATATTTTACTTCCATATGTGGTCTTTGTGTTTGCTTTTAGAAACAGATGTTCCTTTGTTGTACAAGTTCCAATAGACATTTACCCAGTTTAGCCTGGGGCTGGTATCATAAAATTGATCTAAGGCCCCTGTGTGGGAGATGGTTTAAATGGCGAGACTAGCTGGCCATAGGAAACAATTCCATGTTTGGATTTTTTTCCTACACGGAAACACTGCCACTAATATTCAAATTATGGCTCACTATTGCCAACTAGGAAGGAAATAGGCTGGAGTTAGATATTAGAGGTGTGTTTCCCTCAATAAAGCCTTGGCCTACGTGCTTGAATCTCATTCTGTCTGTTATGTCTCTGTCTGTCTTCCAAAACTCTCCAGAAGAGAAAATGAGCACGCGATGCTATAGGTACGCGGTCAAAAGACCATTCGAACAAGGTGAAAAAAAACAGTAAATAGAAATGATATGTTTAGGTCCAGAGGAAAGTTGATTTATAAACATTCCTACCTGAGTTTGCTCTTGAGAGAGTTGACCTCACGACTCATGGCATCATTGGTCTCGGTGGCTTCATCCAGCTCTCGCTGCAGCTTTCTGCGAGCTGCTGTGGCTCGCTGAGACTCCTCCTCTGACTCCTCCAGCTGCCGCTTCAACTGCTTCATGCGTGTGTTTGCCTTCTCCGCCTTGTGCAGCATTGATAAAATAAATGTTTAAGTCGAATGAAAGTAATCCGAAAATTATTGAAAAACATATCATACCTGCTCTTTGTACTGTTCAGCCTGTTTCCTTTCATCCTCCACCTGCATCAGAACATCTTTGAGCTTCTTATCCTTTTGGCGCATACTCTTGGCATTAGCCTGCTTCTCTCTATAAAGCAAAAGAAAGGTCTGGTGTCAATCAATTTAAACTGGGTACAGCGGTGCCCTGAGATCCGAGCATTATGCGTTACGGGACTGAGCGCGTATGTCGATTTACTCATATCTCGATTGAATTATTACCCATAGAAACGAATGAACCAAAAACTAATTACAGTGTTCCCTCGCTTATCGCGGTTAATGGGGACCGGGACCCCCCGTAATAGCTGCATTTCCGCGCAGTAGGCGTGCCTCCTCAAAAATGCTTAAAGAAACGTGTAACACGTGCACAAAAGCACCACCAAGCAAAAACATCATAGTAGTCCAGATGGAGGATCTTCTGCAGTTTATTTGCACGTAAGAAACATCGTTATTGGGAGTTGTGAACATTGTTTTTTTTGGGCGGTGAAGATGCGCCTGTAAACAGCCATGATGTCATCAATGCGATTCCTGAACTCTCACCATGTTATTGACCATTTCTTTGGCCTTTTTTGATGCAATTACTAATTCTTATTGAATATTTTGTTTCCACCTCTTGTAAAATGATGTAATTTATCATTTGAATTTAATATCTTTAAATTTTTTATTTATTTTTTTCCTGAAAAAAATCTGCGAAGCTCTGAGTCCTCGATAGCTGAAGCGCGAAGTAGAGAGGGAACAATGTAATTTGTTCCAACCCTCTGAAAAAACACCAAAAAGAGGATATTGGATTGGAAAAACATTTGTATTGTTCTAATTCGCCATCTATTATTAATATAAGTAGTTATGTGTAAAAGTACTAAAATTAGACGGATTTCGCAGAGGTGAGGGAGAGGGACTTTTCGTGATATAACATTAACAAATTTAAATGAACTTGGATTATGATACAGACACACTGAAAAATAAGTTTAATCGAACCTTACACTAAACTTAATTCTAAATTGTCATAGTATTACTGTAGTAGTTTTGCAAGGATTTCATATTTCGTTAGGCTACTGTAAAAAAACTGACAGAGCAAATGTTTTTGTTTTCTGACCTGTTCTCCAGCTCAAGAGCCTCCTCCAGTTGGGCCACCTTTCCCTCCAAAGCTGTAATGGAGGCTTTGAACTTGGACTTGACCTGGTTTTCCATCTCACTGAGCTTAGCCTTCATCTCCTTGTTGTGGCGCTCCAACTGCTGCCGGGCACTCTCATTCTTTTGAGAAGTAGAGCGCTCCGTTTGCAGCTCGTTGTTCATCTGGTCCACCTGTGGCCAGAATTCAAAATTCTACTAGAATCATGGACAATTTTTGCGAGGGTGAGAGCGGATCGCGCTTCTGAGACAACCTGCTGTGTGCTCTTCCTCAGCCTATCATTGAGGATCTCCATGTTGCTCTGCTCTTCCTCGAGTTCTTCTTCCAGCTGGGAGATCTTAGCTTCCAGACGTCGTTTCTCGTCAGACAAGGCTGATCTATACAGGAGAAGCCCAAGAGTTTTCATATCATACCAAATGCACATCCACTAAATTATTTTCCAAGAGAAGATAAAACACGACTGACTTTCCTGAAGTGTTGCTTGCCAACTCATCTGACAGCTCATCTCTTTCAGCCTCTGCTTGCTTCCGCGCCCTTTCAGCAGAAGCTAGTTCCTATAAAATTATACAATAAAAGATGGCTTCAAGACTTATTTTTTCCCCTTTACTACTTACAAACTAGTAAATCTGAGAAATTATCTACTATTTTGCTTGTGGGCTGAATTGTCCATGTACCAGTATCATACCTGTCAACTTGTACGTTTTATACATATTTTATAGGTTTTTTTTTACCATTTCAAATCATGTACGCCGTACATCGACTTTGGTACGGGGAGAAAAAAAATCGCCAATATTTATGAAAACTGATCTCAACAAGACCGTTTTGGCTAAAATCCAGATAGTCTCGTAGGCTGGTAGCCAACGACACTACTGTCATCGATAGTTACTATTGTCACGGTATACAAGCAAAAATTATCAATCGTATGTATTTTTTTTAGCGGTGCGTACGGCAATATCGATAAAGGATGACAAGCGCATGCGTAGATATACATAGAGTAAATATTGTGGAAGCAAGCATGGAAGAGCCACCTAGAAAGAAACGAGTTACCACGAGTAAACATGCATCGTACAGTGTTTGGGGTTTGTACGGGGAATCATAATCATGTATAAGTTATCGGCAAAGGTTGACAGGTATGCAGTATACTCTTCGTCCTCGCTCTTAACACTACAAATAGTTCCTAGAGCACAGATGTCAAAGTGGTGGCCCGGGGGCCAAATGTGGCCCGTCACATCATTTTGTGCAGCCTGAGAAAGTAAATCATGAGTGCCAACTTTCTGTTTTAGGATCATGAAAATTATAGATGTATATTATATTTCCTGATTTTCCACTTAATTGCAATTTGAATCCAATGTTTTCATTCTTTTTAGTTCAAAAAGCATTTTGTAAAATCTAAAAATAAATCTATAAAAATATTTAGTTTCCCACGCTAATATAGAAAATAATTTCAAAATTATTTTGGTTCCTTTCGGAATGATTGAGTTTTCACTCACTAAGAAAAAAAGCTCAAACAAACATTTCGATCTAAAAAAAAAGACTATTTAGTTTTTTTTAATCCATTTCTATTCATCAAGTATTAATATCTAAATATTATATCTAAAATGGTCCAGCCCACATAAAATGTAGTTGAAGTTAATGCAGCCCGCGAACCAATCCGAGTTCGACACCCTCGAGGGGTTCGATCCGGCTGAGGTTTTTGGACCTGCTGGTCGGGTCGGATTTTTTCGGCCCGATTTTACCTCTGCATCAGGGGTCTCAAACTCAATTTACCTGGGGGCCGCTAGAGGAAGAGTCTGGGTGAGACTGGGCCACATCAGGATTTCCACAAGAAAAACGATGATAAAAAATTCCAATTTTTTTAACAAAAAATAAAGACTTAAATAAATTAACTTAAAGATGAATAAAAAATAAATCTATCAGTAATAAAAAAAATTAAATACTTATGAGCATACAGTAGATATACACTGGCTAGCCAAGTAGAGAAAACTAATTATTGTTATTCCGTTTCAAATGTCTGTATTTATAGCTCTTTAACCTTCTGAACTTGAATGGAACATTGAACATGAAATATTCTGAACACGGCTTCTCTTGCCTACTTCTTGCTGCTAGAGACCTGGCAGCGCTTCTTCTCACATAGCTGAGTCACATTTGGCTTGAGGGAGGAAGCAGTGGAGACCCTCAATAGAACTTGAAGATGCTCATCAGTAAGTCTGGACCTATACTTAGACTTATTGAAGTTCAAGGTGGAGAAGAGCTTCTCACACAAGTATGTGCTCCCAAAAAGGCACATGGTCCGCTTGAACATTCTGGAAAGTTCAGGGAGGCTGGGGGTCAACTCTCTCAAAAATTGCCCAAGCTTCTCCACTCACCTCCCTGAACTTTGCTCTGAGTGCAGAGTTGCACTGCAGGTCAATGAGCTCCATTTGAAGCTCAGGAGGGGCATCTTGCACATCAAAGGAGAAGGGGTCCGCAAAAATTTGAAATGTGGCTTTTTGTGTTTCTTGAAGTCTGCAAATCTGTGATCAAATTCCTCCCGCAGCTTCGAAATGGCCTCCACATATTTCTCACCACTGAATGGTGTGCCTGCATTCACAAGAGCCTTGCATGCTGTGAAATGGCAAAGGTTTGTCTGAGAGAAATGGGCTTTCCATAACACAAGTTTAGTGCAGAATGCTCTCATGTTGTCATAGGCAGCACTGACAAGTTCCCCTGGCCTTTGAAGAATATGACATGTTTTGCTCATTCGTTTTGCTGTGGCCGTTTCATTTTGATATCAATAATGCAGGATTAAACACTTGTCCTTAACTCAATTACAATGTGAACAAAAGGCGTTGTCTGAGATCCTTCAATTACAATATAAATGAAGGGCGTTGTCTGAGATCCTTCAATTACAATATGAATGAAGGGCGTTGTTGGAGATCCTTCAATTACAATATTAACAAAAGGTTTGTCTGAGATTTGTCTTCTCAGGTTGGATTCATGCTAATAAGGAGACAGATGGTCTGGAGGATGTGGATTCGAGGATGGAGAGTGTGAAGTCCGGAAGAGGACACCCCCCTCGGCAGCCGTGGACCAGTCCGCTTCATTGTCAACCAGCGAATGAATATGCATTTTTGTTAAACTATAACTGGGCAAATGGGTCTGGGCTCTGTCTTTCTCATCCTCCGCTTGGGACAGCAATACTCAGCGGGTTTATTCTTTGGGAGGAAGACCCGGACCTCTGTATGGATCAACTTGTACGGAATAAATCAGCTGTGGATTAACTCGTTCAACCCTGGTTTGTCTCCTCCGATGCTGGACACGCTCCATTGTTAGACGGGATAACACAGAGTTAAGGAATTGGAGTAAGGTGCTGAAATTATTAGTCGACCACCTTGTAGCTTCTTGTTCAGTACATTAAGCTCATGTGTGATATCAACAAGAAAAGCTAAGCCCATGAGCCATTTGTGATCACTGAGCACAGGAACAGCAACCCCGTCTATCTCCATGAAGTATTTTACTTCTGCTCTCAACTCAAAAAAATCTATTCAACACGTTTCCCCTGCTGAGCCAACGTACCAAAGTGAAGTAGAGCACATCCCCATATTCTAACTCCATTTCCTCAACAAAAAAAAGCACGTAAAATTCTATGCTTTAAGCCCATGTCAAACTTCAGCCATCTGCTGATGGATAATGCAGTGGCCTCCTCCACACCATCCTCTTCTAGTTTTTTTAACAAGTGCTATCAGTTCATTCTTCCTCCCCATCAATTGTTAAAACAAAACAAAAAAACTCTTCCATAGCAAACCGGCATTCTCAATGGCAACACACAGCTGGTGAAATAATTCCTTAGCAGTGGTCTGGCCATGCATTGGAATTACTGTGGGCAACTCCTCCATCACTTCAAAATTGTCATCAACACCACAGACATATATTGCGAGCTGGGCAGTGTCTGTGGTCTCATCAAGAGCCACTGAATATACACTGAAACATTGTGCTTTCTCACACAGTTGATCATAAATGTCACTTGACTGGTCAGAAATGCGCTCTACCACGGTGTTGGCCGAAAGGCTGATGTTGTTGAATTGACTTTTCTTTTCTGGACAGACAATATGTGCAGCCTGTAATATGCCCTTTTTGATAAATTCACCTTCTGTGAATGGCTTTCCTGCTTTAGCAATCAGCTCACAAACGGCGTAGCTAGTTTTAACTGCTGCATTACTTACTTTGGTAGCCTTCTTGAAGAAATCCTGTTGCCTCAGAAGACGTGTTTCAAGACTGGCAACCTTTGTGGCTCGCTCATCTCCCTGGTATTTTTTGTACTCCTCAGCATGTCTCGTAGTATAATGGCGTTTCAAATTGTATTCCTTGTGCACCGCAACTTTTTCAGTGCAAATAAGACACGTCGGGGTGCCCCTGTGCTCAACAAAGAAATATTGCACTCCCCACCTTTCTTGAAACTGTCTGTGCTCATCACTGATCTTTCTCTTCACGGCAGGCTTTGGAACAGGCATCTCTGAGGCTATATGTGTTTACACTTGGAATGAGTCTTAACTTTCAGTCGCGCGGGTCTGTGGCGCATGCGCACTTTCGCCCTCCGATTGTATCAGATTACGGCAGCTCTCCGAATTTCTCAAGTGTAATGTTAACGCACTGACTATTACGTTTCAGTTTCACTCGCGGAGATGGCTACAAACACAGACACAAGCCGGATCATAGCGCCTCATTCAGTTCTATGCTGAGAGCAGCAGAGGACTGTGCGCGCCGAGCGGAGTGATTGGCTTCACGGCTTCACCTCCGCCCAGATGATTGGAGGAATGAATGAATGAGTGAGTGAGCGAGCGAGCGAGGCACTGGACAGCCCGGCCAATGTCCCGCCCTCCAGAGCCGTATACCTCACCGTGATTGGTTCATCCAGCTCCGAACACAGTGTCATTCATATCAATCTTGCAGGCCGCACGGACATTAATCTTTCATATTAAGACGGGGGCGCGAGTTTGAAACCCCTACTCACAGTAAGAGTAGGACTAAGATCATTTCCTTTGTTACCTTGTGGACCGAATCATCACATTTATGGCTCCTCACTAGAAGTAGAGTCATTCTAGTGAGGAGCCATACATATGATGATTCGGTCCACAAGGAAACAAAGGAAATGATCTTAGTCCTACTCTTACTGTGAACAAACTGTTACCTCTTGCAGTTGGATCAACTCGGCCTCCAGGCTCTTAGCTTTCTTCTCACTCTCTTTGGCTGTAGTCAGGACTTCTTCACGAGCTGCACGGGCATCCTCCAGCTCCCTCTGGAAGTCTTTCATTTGAGTCTGATGGACAAGTTGAATCACACATCAGTTTTCAAAATAACAGCAGTCCAATGTGACTAACCAGATCAATCCACATTTCAGTGCATTTTCTATTACTACAAACAAATGCACTATTTAGTCCAGTACATTCTCAAAAAAACAATTAGACCCAGCTTTCATGATTTACGCATTCTTAAGGTTGTAAAATTGGGCAATTGATGGTCTGTCATCAGTTTGAGTGCAGAAAAGGAGCAAAGGCGGTATATACTAGTTTTTTTACCATCCATTTTTACTATTGAAAGGGGTGTTAAGCAAACATAGCAGGGTAGCATTCAGTGATGTTATCAATTTTGTGTAAACCAGTTGACTCCCATTTAAAGAGGAAGCCAGCAGCTGTTGAAAAATTTGAGAATCACAAACAATAGGTGGCGGCCCGGTGGGGCGAGTGGTTAGCGCGTCGGCCTCACAGCTCTAAATTGCCCCTAGGTATGGGTGTGAGTGTGTACTGCGATCGGCTGGCCTCTGGCCCGGAGTCAGCTGGGATAGGCTCCAGCACCCCCCATAACCCCAAGCGGTTCAGAAAATGTGAGTGTGAGTGTGAGAGAGAGAGAGATAGAGAGATAGAGAGAAAGAGAGAGAGAGAATAGGTGACAACCCTTATAGAGAAAGACAACAAGCTCTAAGTAGAATGGAGAAAGTACAGCATGACACCAACTCCTCACCTGGATCTTTCGGAGCTGCTTAATGGCCTCATCTCTTCCCTTATTGGCTGTGTCAATCTGGCCCTCCAGGTCTTTGATATCCGTCTCCATCTTCTTCTTGGCTGCTGCTGCCGAGGCCCTCTGTTTGCGTTCATCCTCCAGCTCTGTCTCCAACTCACGCACCTGCAATGTGTGCATGTTGTCTGATCACTGATATACTTGGACTAACTTGGTGTGTTAGATGCTGTGAAGCAGACACATTTTATTCTTCACCTGCTTGACAAGCTGTCTTTTCTTCTCCTCTCCCATCTCATCACGGCCTTGAAGATCCCTCTCAAATTGGGCCTTCAGAGCCTGCATGTTGACCTCCAGGCGCAGTTTGGCATCCTCAGCTGCCTGGAGCTCATCCTCCAGCTCCTCCAATTGAGTTTTCATCTCCTCCACTTGGGCCTCCAAGCCTCGCTTAGACTTCTCCAACTCATGTACCTGACATTGATGTAGCATTATATTAACAATTGCACAATGACATTTTGCATTTTGTTTTTGGAGTTTACATTTTTGCCAACATCATCCTTGGAACTGATCAGATCCTCCATCTCAGCCTTCAAGGCCTTGTTGGCCCTTTCCAGCTCCTCTCTAGAATCCTGGGCTTCATCCAAAGCCCTTGCCAAAGACAGAGACTTTGTCTCCTTTTCTCTGGCTTCAGCTTCGGCTCGATCTCGCTCGTCTGCGTATTTACTAGAGACAGATTTCTCCTCTGCCAGCATCTGGAGCCCAAACAACACGAGGTAAATGACGCGAAATGTCAAAGCTTACAAACAATAAAAAAAAATTGAACAAACCTGGTCAAACTTTTTTTGTTTCTTCTCAAGGTTTGAAACATTCTGCCTTTGGTTGTCAAGATCCATCAATGTGTCCTCCAGCTCTTGTTGCAAACGGTTTTTAGTCTTTTCCAATTTGTCGTAAGCAGCGGCTTTTTCCTCGAACTGAGTGTTGGCCGCCTCCAAATCTCTCTGCAGACGCTTTTTGCTTTCTTCCAGCAGCTCAGAATTCCCACACATTTCCTCAAGCTTTTTCTTAGTATCGGATAGCTGTAGAAGTCCCATAGAAATGAGTAAACTCACAGTAAATATATATACTGCGTACAGTATTTTCTGAACTATAAGTTCTTTTCATAATTTGGATGGGTTATTTTAAATGGAAATTGAGGCTGGAGTTTCATCTGTAAAATTAGATTTTTTTGTAAACCTTAGAATTAAATACTTCAGAACTGATCTTTTGTATGCAATTTTTCCTTGGTCATTATGCACTATTTAGTTTAGTGTAAATTGTTGCTTGAAACGCTTTACGCAGAAATCAGAACAATTCATAGAATACAGAGCAGGGTAAAGAATATTATATTTTAACTGTAGTTTTAATGCTGGCACTATATGTCAAAGTTTAATAGTGCTGACTACTGGCCCACTCAATCTGGAAAGTGAAATGGCATCATTTTTGCAAGTGTAACTGTTTAGCTTAATGCAATGTTCTGCACATGCTCTTTTTCTATAAACTTGTTTGTTAATGAAATGTTTTACCCTTTACAAGTAATGCAAATAATTTTGGAAAAAGAATGACAGATAATAATGACATTTATTAATTAATTTTTGCAATGTTTTGGTATTGCAAATAGTTTAATAATATTAATAATACGCAATAAAAAGTTAATTCCAAATAATAAAACAATTAAGAAATTATTATTCAAATTATGACATCAATGTGTTTTATAACGAGTCCTTTTAGTTTTTTTTCCTTTTTTTGTTTTAATACCTGTGGAAAAATAGGATTTAAGCAAAACAAAAATACAGAGCAGGCGCAGAATATTATATTTTAACTGTAGTATGCCTGCCCTAAATGCTGGAGTGAAAGAGCATCGTTTCTTCAAGTGTAACTGTTTAGTTTAATGCAGTGTTCTGCACTCTTTTTTATAAACATGTTTTTTAATGAAATATTTTAGCCTCTACAAGTAATCCAAATAATTTTGGGGTAAAAAAAAGACAAATGTTTATTAATTTATGTTTTGTTATTGCAAATCGTTTTCTAATAATTATTATAATAATAATACATAATACATAATAAAAAGGTTAATTAAAAATAATGAAATAAATACATATTCAAATTCTTACATCATTATTGCATTAATGTGTTTTATAACTAGTCCTTTTAGGTTTTTTTTTTCCCATACCTTTGGTAAATATCATTTTAGCCGAATAAAAATGCATTACTTTTGTTTCCAACTTTTCAGTATCACCATTGACATCATTTTAGTAAAATAATCCCTGACCTGGATATTGAGAGTGGACACTTGTCTCTCAATGTTCCTCTTGGCTTCCATTTCTTCCTCAAGCTGCTCTTGTAAGCTGTTCTTGTCATCCTCCGACTGTCGAAGCTTTGTAGAAAACTGCAGCTTCTGACGCGTTTCCTCAGCCAGCAACTCCTGAAGATGCCAAGCAAGCCAAATACATCAATACATCGCTGCTTCTTATGTGAATATTTTATTTCAAATCATAGTAACCTGTGCATCCTGGAGTTGGGAGCTAAAGCTGGAAACATCTTTGTTAAGTTTAATATTTTTGCCCTCAACTTCATTCAGTAGGTTTGTCACACTCTCCAGTTCAATCTGTTGGAAAATGGACAGTTAATTTTAATAGCTTGTACATGTCCACCTTTGTGAGTATTCTTGAAAATAGTAAATTACTGTGATTTTAGAGCAGCGTTCTCCCAGTTCAGCCTTTTGCTTCTCACTGTCGTTGACGCGGGTTTGTAAATCTGTTACGTGACCCTCCAATTTCTTCTTCTTGTGATCACCATCTTGTTTGGCTTGAGTGAGGGAGCGCACCTCCGTGGTTAATTCAGAGTTCTCTTTCTCCAGAGTCTGTTTTGCCTTCTCCAAGTTTGACTTGACCTGGTAGTGGAGAGAAGCTTCAGCTTTATTATATGAATTGCACAAATAAGTTCAAAGTGTGAAGTGATGGTCATTACGCGTTTTGACTGTTCTAGTTGCTCTGTGAGCTCTTCCACAGCCTGCGTGTGTTTCTGCCTCATTTCATGAATCTGGGCCTCGTGAGTACGGTTCTCATCGTCAATAGCTCTCTTCAGCAAAGTCACCTCCTGCTCACGTTTGGCCCTGCAGAACAGATGAATAGTGGAGAAATTGTCTAGTTTTTATTGCGTGAATGTTCTGGTGAAAGTATGTATGACCTGAGTTCCTGCTGGGTGGCGGTACTGTCCAAGGTATCCTCCAATTCTGACTTTAGAGCCTCCAACTCTTCTCCCAAGTCACGCTTCATCTTCTCTGCTTTGTTTCTGGCTGCTCTCTCAGAGTCAAGGTCTTCCTGAAGGTCAGAGATGTGGCCCTCTAGCTCTCTGATTTTCTTCAGAGCGTTGTTCTTCTGTGCAGTCTCATCCTCTAATCTATATAGAGAAACATGTATTTAACTCTTTGGATGCCATATCGACAGCAAAAGACCATTCCATTTCTGAACAAGGAGTGCCGATTCAGTGAATGACCAGGACAACTGTTGCAATCAATGGCAGCCACTTAGTTAATACACTACTTGCAGTACTCCTAATGGGGAGGTCATGTTTAGCACTAATAAAAACTGTAGTTAGCATGAGAGAACAACTTCAAAAGTATTACAATACATAAAGATACTGTAATTGGCCTTAGGCTTAATCGTGAACTTAAAACATTCTCAATTTATTTCTCCCTTAAATAGTGGGTCTACTGAAGTTTTAAGACAATTTAAGTGGACTGATAGAATAAAGAAAAAACAACACAGCATTTAGGGAAAACCCTAATGTTGAAATACAAAAAAATCATCATCATTATGCTGTACCTGGCCAAGGAAGTCTGTAGCTCCTCCTCTTTCTTTGCCAGCTGAGCTTTGAGTTCAGCAATTTGGGCCTGCAGGTCTGCAAGCTGCTCTTGCAGATCGTTTGACTCTGCCTCTAACTTGCGCTTAACTTTATCCAGCTCCTGCCGAGTCTTTTCCTCCTTTTTTAGACGGACTGGAAGTACAGCAGAAGGTCAATGAACTGAATGACTAAAACACAATAGAAGTAATGAAATTGTAATGACAGTCATTTTTAATGTTCTTAAATGGGGATTACCCTCTAGCTCAGAGATCATGGATTCATGTTTATTTTTCAGTTTGGTGAGGTTCTTTGACTTCTCTTCTTCTTCAGCTAAATTAGTACTATAGTCTGCGACCCTCTCCTCCATTAGCTTCCTCTCCTACAAATTAAAAATGCAATGAACCTATGCAATGAACCTGAATAATGTCTCTTCATCTTTGTTTTATCCACATTTACCTTCAGAAGCTTGTTGTTCTGGTCTTCCATCACCAGGATATCATCTTCAAGCTTTTTGATCTTTCCTTCACAAGTGACCTTCTCCAACTGCAGCTTTTGGCGTGCATCCTCCTCCTCCTCTAAATGTTCTTCCAATTCCTGCAACATATAGGTTAAATTGAGATACTGAGCTCAATACTTTAAACACACCATTGTGAAGAAACCAAATTGTTTACCTGCATCTGCTGTTGCATCTTCTTCTTTTCAACCAGCAGTGACTGAGAACGTTCTTCCTCTTCATCAAGTCTTGCCTCCATCTCATGAAGGATTTCTTCCAATTCCTGTTTTTTAGCTCCCAAACGCACCCTCATCTCCTCAGCTTCTGCATACAGTTCTGTCTCAGCTTGAAGCTGCTCCTGCAGCGCATTCCTTTCCTCCATAATCTGAGCAAATTAACAGTCAACACCAGTGTAAGCGTGACCACATGAATAACTCAATGCAATTGTGTGTCTGTCATTTACCGTTGTGTGCTTTAAGGTAATCTCTTTCAACTCTGATTCATACTTTGCAGCATTTTCCTTGGATTTTTGTAGCTCGTCCTCTTTTAGGCTCATCTCCTCCTCTTGACGTGTGACTTGGAGAAGAGGCTTCACCTTTTTGAAAGTCCAGCAAAGTAATATGAATAAATATATATATATATAAATGCATTTTAGAAATTGTAAATTCGCTAAATTCCAAGTAGGAAGGACATGCTGACCTTTGTGAAGAGTCTCCACCACTGCCAATTTCTAAGTTTGAGGTAGGCGGCACAATTTCTCTGAATGACTTTCATGGCTGTGAGTTGTTGCTGCCTCTTAGCAAATGCCCTTTAAATGAAATAGAAAATGTTTGATAATATATATGACATACAAGAGCATGCCCCTAGTCATAAAATACACTGCAGACCTGGACCAAGACATTGACATTTTTAACATCTGTGCATTTTTTTTTCCTCAGGTGAAACCTGATACATATATAGAAATATATTTTTGGACGTGTTTTAATTTTTTCCCATTACAATTAAGATATAAACATTCCCAGCAAATTAAAATTCCAATTGGTGACTACAAAACCCATCGATTATCGCAGGTATTATAGACCAGACATGGCAGGGATAAACAAAAATTATGCGAAGTAGGGTCACCCTTATTTAAAAAGAGATCAATTTTTTTTTCCTTTTTCTTTTTACTTCAATGATGAGTTCTATGCGAAAAAGAGGACAAGGGAGTGGCTTCTGCTTGCGAGTTTCAGCGTGGATTTGCATTTTTAATAACTTATAAAAAAATAAAAATAAATTCCCCCAGAAAAAAAAAATCTACAATGTAGTGAAGCCGCGAAAATTAAAGCCGCAATATATGAGGGATTAGTGTATTGTTGAAAAAATACATTCCTAACTCCTCAAAAGCCAGGTTACCACACAATGAAGATAAATGTACCGACATAAATCAGCAAGTGAGTAAACACCAATAGAAATCTGACAGTCATTAATAAACGTAACCATAAAATTTGTTTTTGACTTATTGCAAGTGTATGCAGTCTTGCCTACATATTAGAGTCATGCAACAAGTCATGGGTTATGAATCATGTGTGAGATCTTGCATGTACATACTTTCTGGCCAGGAAGCCTCTAGCCTGTGACTGGAAGGCAATAATAATCACAGTTATCTTCAGATCCCTCTCCTCCTCCAGCTGGGCCAAAACTCCTGTACGGAAAAATATCTTGCTCTGCCCAATTCTGTACAGATTTGGATCCAGGTCCAGATGTTTGATCTATATCAAAAAACATTGGTAACTCTTAGTGTGTCCCTAACCAGCAACAAATATTATTCCAAATCAGTCATTTTAACTGCATAAAACAAGTTTACCATGAGACAGCATGCTTGTTTTCCATCCATAAAACCTTTGGGAATGGCACTTGCTCCAAGAACTTCATAACTGCAATAGAAAGATTAAACAAACAGAACTTTAATACCTAACACAATGCATGTGTTGCTCAGTTCTGGATAGTGACAGTGCCGTCTGAAGTAAATTACCGCTGGCGAAACTCCTGGAAAACAATTCGATTTGGGAATCCTTGTCGACAGATTCGGATTCCTTCCAACACGCCATTACACCTCAACTGCTCCAGAACCAGATTGGCATCCAATTTCCCTGCCTGAGCAATACATTACTTGTGAGGAGATTGCAGTTGTAGACAGAGGGACAAGGAAACAATTTGTTAATGGGCTTTCACGTGTATAGTGCTTTCTGCTTTCCAGGTACTAAAGCACATTGACAAAGTGTCCTTAATTAGCAACTGAAGAAGCAGGATCAGGAGCAATGTGAGTCTTGCTCAAGGATACATAGACATGGCCACTAGGGCAGGGGATTGAACCCAAAGCGGGAGATGACTTTTCCCACTTACTCCATGACTCAATGAGGAAGGGAAAAAAACCTGAAATTTGTAATGCCAATGTAGATTGACAAAGATATTGGGACATTTGTAACATGCTACCCATTTGGGAAAACATTTGGTAAGAGTTAGTATGACCATGCAAATTAAAAACTTTGCAAAGTGACTCCCTCAACATCTAGTTTGGTTTAGAATTTATTACTAATAACAGGTGTGGCCCAGAGTGTTCACAATGAGAAATGTGTTAAACAAATTCTTAATAAAACACAACTATATGAATGGTAAAGGGATAATGGAGTATAGCATCTAAGGACACTTTATGCAAATCAATTCCTCACCCTCTTCTCGTGGTTTGGAATAATGCATCTGACAAAGTTGGGCTGGGTGTTGTGCAGTGTGGTCATGAGTTTGGCAAGAGACTCCTTGTAGAGTTGCCCAACTGTGCGGAACATTCCCTTCTTGGTCTTTGATCCACCCCCCATTGAGCTGTCTGACATCTTGGCAATGGTGTCAAGACCCACAACTCTGTCAGCTGTAGAACAAAACACTCACTTCATCATTGACAACAGAAAATGCTGTATTTGATCATTATTGCAATTGTACTTTAGATTGTCTATAAACATAACAGAACTTTACTGTCAGATAATAATTAAAAACTACATATTATTAACACAAAATAATAAAACAACAATGTTGGGATAAGAATTTGGCTAGAGCAGGTATGTAGGTGATCTCACTATCTTTCCAGAGATCTTGCACAAATGAGCTGGAGGAGTTGTTAAGCAGTGAGGTAACATTGTCGTTTAGAGGATCCATGTTCTTTGTCAACCAGGATGTGGCATTGTAGTCCACCTACAAGCAAAATATAATCATTTCATTTCATTCAACGGACAGGGAACATCTATTTCAACCACCCCGAAAACTAATAACACAAATCATATCTCGGTATCATTTCTTTTAGGCCTACCTTTCCAGCATAATGAAGAAGGGAAAACTCTGTCTTGTCGATTAGTTTTTTGGGTTTAGCAAATTTAACATGATTGCCTTGGGTGCTCATGAGTTTTTCCACAAAGGAGACGTCTGTGGCTTTTGGGAACCAGCATTCTTCATCTAACAAGGCTAGAATGCCAGGGGGGTTGTTCTGCAAACGTTATTTAGATATTTACACAAGCACTGGATCCCACCAAATTAGCTAGCTAAAGAAAATCTGGTTGACACCAGGTCAACGAGACGACTCACCGGCCTTTCAATGAGCTCAATGCAAGGTTGTAGGTCCAAACCAAAATCAATAAAGTTCCACTCGATGCCTTCTCTTTGATACTCTTCCTGTTCCAGGATGAACATGGTATGGTTGAAGAGCTGCTGGAGTTTTTCGTTGGTGTAATTGATACATAGCTGCTCAAAGGAGTTGTCCTGCAACAACCATGGAACACGGCTGAGGATACTCACGGTCCATAAATAGGTCCAATTACGGTAATCCCTCGATTATTGCGGCTAATGTAGACCAGACATGACCGCGATAAATGAAAAAACGCAAAATAGTCACCTCTATTTAAAATGAATTAAAAATAACATTTATCAATTTGTTTTTTTAACTTCAGTGCCAAGTTCTACTAGCAAGTGGAGGGCAGGGGAGTGCCTTCTGCTTGCGACTTTCAACGTGGATTTTCACATTTTTCTAAATTTACCAAAAAAATTAACAAAAAAAAATTCCCCAAGAAAAAAAAACACGATGTAGTGGTGCCATGATAGTTGAAGCCATGATATTCGAGGGATTACTGTAGTAATGACATAACACATTACAGACTACCGAGTTACCTGTCCATACCTCAAATATCTCAAAGCCAGCGATATCAAGAATACCAAGGAAAGAGGCCCCTTGGCGTTTGGTCTTGTCTAGAGCTTTGTTGACTCTACCCAAAATCCAGCGGAACAGACGTTCAAACACAGCCTTTGCCAGGGCTTCAATGGCAAAGTCTGCCTATGAAATACAGATACGTGGTGAGCCCTTGCAATCCATTGTATTCCTACTTTCATAGCAGTATGAGGCCTGTAATACCTGCTCTTTGGTCTGAGCTTTTTGCACCACCTCTCTGCCAACTTTGATTCGAGGTGTGAGGATGGCACGAGTGAAGTCTGTTACGTTGATACCCTGCAGGTGACACACCTTCTGAGCCGCTACAGAGAGGAGAATTGTATTCATTATACAATATTTTGCAACACAGGGTCACACTATTTCTATATTGTTTGGTAAATTATATTCAGTATTTTCTTCTTTTCATTTTGTACTTGAATGATTTATTCCTCATATGGTCGCATGCTTTTACATCTCACATTCATACTAAAACCAAGAAAAGACTCACCTGTGTTATCAGGCATTGTAGCCTGCTCCTGGTTTCGCTCCTTCTTAAACTCAATGTTTCCCAGCTGCATGACCGTTGAACAGACCTTCAGGATATCTAAAATAGTAGCAATTTGCTAAGATCCATCCATCCCTCAATTGTTTGAAGTCTATCCCGGATGATAGACCCAAAGAAAAACCTGGACACTAACGTAGACACTTAAAATAAACTCCTCAGATACCCAAGGAAAGATATGCAGGGGAAAAACATGTCAACATACCAGAGAAGGCATAAGATTATAGTTACATTTACAAATTACAAATACTAATTGGTTGCGTATTTGTTAGCGAACTTGTCTGTTAGGTTCAACATGCTTGGCACCATTCAATTGTTTCTCAGTTCAGGGTTTTAATACCTTTTATAATTGCATTTTAAGATTAACAGACTAAAAGGGTTGAAGTAAATGACACCCAATTTACAGTAAGATATTCCTATTTCAATGACTGAGCATTATTCTTTGTTCTGTTAAAAGGAAAGTTCAGTTAGATTAGATTTTTCATACCAACTCGTTCCTCATCCGTAAAACCCATAATGTTCATGGCCTCCATTGTTTCCTCGTACAGCTCGTCATCTTGCTGGCCTGGGATCTGGACGTGGCCCGCAACTAGAAAGCGGTAGTTACTGAAGGGCTCTAGAAGAAGCTCCTCTGGAAAGACAATAAACAATAGGTTTCTTGTCACTGGATCTTAAGGGCACTACTCACCAAACATTAAAAAGGATGAACCACTCGGAAGGCATGATATGCCGTAGGAATGGGTTTGACTACACAATTTAAAAAACAATTTACCTCGAACGTTGTCCTTGGCACCGGCTATCATATAGTAGAAGATGTGGAAGGCTCTTTCAATCTTTGCTTGCCTGATACAACGAGACTTCTCCAAGAGGTCTGAAAACTCGTTAATTAAAGAACAAGTCCATCAGCTTTTGTGTGTTGCCCAACCTCTTATTGGAGAGGTGGTGGAAGTACTTCTTTGGTCATAATCAAGTCCTAAACTAGATACTACAGTAGTTTATTTTTAAGGAGGATACAGGTCTCAATATTGGCTCCAACAATGTAACCTGTCACATCAAAGTTGATTCGGATGAATTTACCCTGGGTGCAAAACAAAGAAAGAAGATAATGATTGAGAGATTGGCTTTTCCTGAATCTCCTGCACAATTGTAGAATTTTAAACAGCTAATTTAATTCAGACACCTTATTTCAAATGATTGTGTTTGACCAAGGGCAAACTTACAAATCGAGAGGAGTTGTCATTTTTTATGGTTTTGGCATTCCCGAAAGCCTCCAGGATGGGATTGGCCTGTAGGAGCTGCTTCTCTAGCTCTCCCTGGTGAAACCAACATAGTTAAACAATTATGGTGTAGGGATGTGGATGCAGTTGGCTGGTGGAGTATCCAGTACATATATTTCTTATTTGTCAAAAAAAAGACCAAGACTTACAACGTACATCCCAAACTAGAAACAATTTGGACTAATGAATCTCAAACTATACCTGCGTGATGTCAGCATATCAGAATTCAATATTATGCAAGCAAAATCTGAACTGAGGTTTGTAGGAAAATTATATATATGTTTAATATATAAACGGATAAAGGGGGGGGGGCAGGTTCAGATGAGACTAATATTACCAGCACATTCCTTCTGTGGAATCCTTCTTTAAACAAGTACTTTTGCTAATACATGTAGCGCTTGATGGCAACTACTACAACAGGGGTCTCAAACCGATTCCACAATGAGCAGTAGTGAGTCCTGTTCTTTGTTTCAACCGATCCAGTGTTGACAGTTTATCCAATGAGGGGTCTTCTAAAATAAGTAGCACCTGGCTTCAATCAATTGATTACATTTTCAAAAGGTGTCGGCTTGTCCAGTTTGAATGAAAACCTGCAAACTTTCAAACTAAAGTAGTATAAGCTATTTTCTTTTGGTGCGCCGTTTCTCAGTGCAAACTGTTTTACTGCTCCTGTTTGTCATGGCCTTCAGAATTGAGATTCTTTTCCATTTCACAAATACTCCTGGCCTTGATTGAACTGGGTGATTCTGAAATTTGGCAGACACCGCTTTTAAGTGTATTGTGCCAATCTACACAATCAAATGGTTTGTGCCAATTTTTGGCAATATTATAAACGGTCAGCTTCCACCTCAATTCTGCTGTTTAAATTTTTTTTGTAGCTGCTGAAAGGGGATAAAATTATTGCAGGAGATGGGTTGCAACGGCTGTTGTTTGAATGAAAATAGTGAAGTGATGAGGAAGGGACGTGCAAAATGGTTGTACATCATGTAAAGATGAAATGGTTGACAAGATACAGACCAGCTGATGCATTGAAGATCAGTGTTATCAAAGCAGAAATGATTGTCTTGTTCATTTAAACTCCTGGCATAGGACACTGGAGAAAAGAAAATGAGAAATAGAGCACAGAGGAGTAGCAAGATAGCGAATGGGACAGCTCACAGCAAAGCTTTTTGTATTAAGGCGTACTGTACACTAAATCTAGGGATTCAAACTAGGGGAGTAGAAAACAAAAAGGTTTAGGTGAGGTAGTCAAAAATTAAAACAACAACAACAAAAATCACCGCAAAAGTATGATACGCCAGTTTCTCAGTAGATGCATTTTTTTAAAAAAATGAATGGGTATTTTTATTGAAGGTGTTATTTTGATATAATAGAGTTGAAGAATGTAATTGCAATCATTTTTAATGTCAAACATAATTTTATAGTTTAATCACGGTAAAGTTGTTTTTCTAAATTAATTTATATTTCCATTACAATCATAATGTAATGATTTTCCAAGTGTGAACCAAACAGGCCATGTTAGCAATATTATTAACAATCCTGCCTTAGATTATGCACCTTTTGAGCATCACTGTTTTACAGTAAATATACAGAGGGACAAGAAAGTATTTAGTTAACCACCAATTGTGCAAGTTCTCCTACTTGAAAAGTTTAAAGAGGCCTGTAATAGCCAAAATGGGTAAACCTCAAACATGAGACAAAATGCAACAACAACAAAAAACCCTGACAATCCCATTGATTAAAAAAAAAAATCCAAATTAGAATGGAAAATAACTTTTTGGTCACCTACAAACAAGCAAGACTTCTGGCTGTCAGAGAAGTCTAACTTCTTCTAGCGAGGTTTAAAGAGGTCTCCACTCTCTACCTGTATTGATAGCATCCGTTTTAACTCATTATCAGTATAAAAGACACCTGTCCACAACCTCAGTCTCTCACTTTGGCCAAGACCAAAGAGCTGTCAAATGACACAAGAGACAAAATGGTAGACCTGCACCAGGGTGGGAAGACAAATCTGTAATAGGTAAAACACTTGGTGTGAAGAAATCAACTGTGAGAGCAATTACTGGAAAATGGAAGACATACAAGACCACTGATAATCTTCCTTGATCTGGTCCTCCATGCAAGGTCTCACCCATGGCGTCAAAATTATAACAAGAACGTTGAGCAGAAATGGCCTACAAAGAGCTGGGAGGATACTAACGAAGGATACTATCAGTAACACAATGTGCCGCCAGGGACTCAAATCTGCCAGATGTGTCCCCCCTGCTGAAGCCAGTACACATCCAGGCCCGTCTAGAGAGCATTTGGATGATCCAGAAGAGGACTGGGAGAATGTGTTATAGTCAGATGAAACCAAAATAGAACTTTTTGGTTCTCGTGTTCGGAGAACAGTGGTGTGCTGTCAGGGCCTTCAACACCTTCTCTGCTGGCTTAAGAAATATCTGAATCACAGACAGATGTTAATTTATCCCTGGTTGCACTACTTCCAGATGTGTTTTCATATTGACCCATTCAATCACATTTCAGCCATTATTTGCTGCCAGGGTCAGAAATATGCCTCAAGGCCTTCACAATCAGTTCTGCAGGCTCTGCTGCATTAAACAAGCGTCAATAACACTGTTGCTTTAACCAATCAAAATTAGATTTGGTGACACCAAGCCCTTCTTGCAGGCGTAGGGATACGTCATCGCTTTCACCAACTATGATTGGCTAGTGATAGAGTGGACTAGCCAGAGCTACCAAACTGTATCTGGAGCGAGCTGCACAAGCAAATATATTGCTGTGTTGGTTTATTAGTGGTTTTGTCAACCCACAATGGCTGAAGGAGAGGAAATGGATTTGTATGCAGATTTACTCTCAAAAGCCATTTTCAAGACAAACTTTAAGAAAAAAAAAGCTGAACATCATTAAGAAAGGTCGGACAACTCCAAAGCAAGCAAGCCTGTCACAACCGGGAACGAACATTTTCAGCACTAAATCGAATAAAAACATATGCCAGAAATTTTGAGGTGAAAATCTTCCATCAGCAAGGACATCGAGATGAGACGTGGCTGGCTCATTCAGCATGACAATGATCCCAAACACACAGCTAGGGCAACAAAGGTGTGGCTTTGTAAGAAGCATTTCAATGTCCTGGGGTGGCCTAGCCAGTCTCCACATCTCAAACCCATAGAAAATCTGTCGAGGGAGTTTAAAGTCTGTGTTGCCCAACAACAGCCCCAACACATCATTGCTCTAGAGGAGATCTGCATGGAGGAATGGGCCAAAATACCAGTAACAGTGTGTGAAAAGCTTGTGAAGAGTAAGCCTCCGTTATTGCCAACAAAGAGTGCATAAAGTATTGAGATAAACTTTTGGGATTGACCTGATACTCATTTTCCACCATGATTTGCAAATAAATTATTTAAAAATCAAACTGTGATTTTCTTTTTTATTCTTCCACATTCTGTCTCATGGTTGCTGTTTACCCATGTTGACAATTACAGGCCTCTCAAATCTTTTCAAGTAAGATAACTTCAACAATTGCTTATCTGCCCCACTGTGTACACACAACACACACACACACACACACAAAAAACATTAAAAGTGAACTAAATTCATTTGGGCAAAGAGCAGGGAACTGGATAAAAAAGGTGAAGGCGAAGAAGGGGATGCATTTGAAACTGAAAAATGTAGATGACATGCTCACACTGTGCATATTGATAGATGAGAAACCATTTCACTGCTGGGTAGGCCTTAGACTCATCACCACTGGCAGTAAAAGGGTGTTCAATGAATAGGTTTGAGACAAAGCTCAACATGGTAAACCACCAACACTAGTCAGCCCTCTTGGTCATTATGGAAGTTTCAAATGTGACTACAGCAACTATTATCATGCAAAACCACTCTCATTGGGTAACACAGCAAAAACTAATGTTAGGTAAAGAAACACATCAATTTCATCATTGAAAAATACATACATGTACATAATTTGGTAACTAAGTGACACGATTTTCATGCACATTTAAATTTAAGGAAGAAACACCACACACACAAAAACACACTTCAGGCATTCCCCTTTACTCACGTAGGCAAACTGTGATCCTGATTGTTGCTATTTGGAGGAAATGGCGATATACAGAATTAATTTGCGCGGCGGCCCGAAATATATCAAGAATGAGGGAACTGGCTGACAGACCCTTCCTTTTCATTACTATAAGATCACTCTGTCTGCATACTTACAGCACTGCTGTCCTTCTTGCCTTTGTGTGATGAGGCCACAACAGCCAAGTACTGAATAACCTTCTTGGTGTTCTCTGTCTTGCCAGCGCCAGACTCACCACTGATAGGGAAAAAGATGTCAAGGTGAGACAGTAAAGAGGATGAAATTGACCACTAACTCTATCAAACAGCAGTAAGAGTAAGTGTAAGTTTAAGTATAAGTGCAAGTTTATTCAATTTTTCTCCCCCCAAAAAGTGGCTTGTGATCTTGGTGAGTTGAGAAATCCCAGAGCTACCGGCCACCCGCCTACACACAGACCAACTCAGTCATAACTCCATAAAAGGCATGGGAGGCCCTCTATTAGGCCTTGGAAACTTAGCGAGGATTCAATCTATTTTGTCCAGTACTCATTCGGGTTTCAGTCTCCAACTGTAGGCTTTTGTGCATGTTTAAAACATTCTAAATGGGACTTTCACTTCAACATACAGTTCCCACTGAGTATTAGAGCAATATTCTTAACAGAATTTGGTGCACCGGAATCACTTGATCCGTCTTAAGGCCTGTATCGAAATGGTTTTACATAAAGCGGTGTTTGAGTGGCAATCACACAAACCACACCCAAAATACTTGAATGTACCATATATGTGAGTTATGCTCTTGTTTGTTTTTGAAAAGGCCATAACTTTTTCCCTGTAAGGAAACGGGTCAAATCTAATGACCACTCAAGTAAACCATTCAAATTTGTGTTCTGGTCGTATGGCTTCTTTGCAACATAATGTAGGGCTAGTTTGATTCAATTGTGATCCGCGATTTCACAGTTCCATTTCTATAACTATCCCCCTATTTTGAGTCACTAGTTTTACGACACACAATATTACACAGCTAATTCTGTAAAGCCTGCAGTAAAAACACAGAAAGTACAGCACATAGTACTCTCTAGAGTCTAGACCAGGGATGGGCAAACCGGTCCTCAAGGGACGCCGTGGGTGCATGTCCTTGTTCCAACCGATCCAGCACAGAGAGTTTAACCAATGAAATTTCTGCAGAAAACAAGAAGCACCCGACTACAACCCATTGATTGCACTTGTAGGAGACCAGATTGGTGAAAAGGTGCTCTCTCTATGGGTTGGAATGAAAACCCACACCCACTGCGACTCCAGACTCTAGACACACAAACGCCATACATGACATTCCATGTACTCCACCAGCAACATTTCTGCCATATAAGGTCCCAACTAACTGCTGAGTTTCAAAGCAAATGCTGAAAGAGCATGCCGAGTGCTGGGCTGCGACATTGCTGGGCAATTGCTCACATCTCGTGTCACCCGTATTATCAGTTTAAAATAGCTCAAATCACACAACATGAGTTTTCTTACATTAATTTAACCTTTAGTAACACAGACCGTTCCCAATGATTCCCTCCAGTGCACTAGCTTTTTTTGTATAATGCCTCACACACATAGCTGCAGATAACCAAACATGTCCAATAAAGCATGGGGTGGGTGTGCTCGATGAAGAAGCGGTTTATTTAATCAAAATATATACACAATTTTGGCACCAGTACCATCATTTTGGAGAATGAGCCTAGAGGACATCACTGTGTGGGGGCAGAGTACTTACATCTACTAAATGCTTGGACTAGAAAATAAAATTCAGGACTGTGATGGCATTGACATGGTTATTCTTCAGCCATTTTGTAATGGGTTTATCAGTATACTTTGGGTTATTGTTCATTTCGTTGAACTATTTTATCCAAGCCCTGGTTGATGTCTTCAAGTGTGGTGGTTTAGTGATTTTTTTTATATGTCTATTTTATGAATTGCACCAGTAACTCTTAACCAAAACAAACACTCAACGCCCCCAATAGATTTTAAAATGGGCAATGGTATTTTCAGACTTTTAAGCTTTTTGTATCTGTGTATGAATGTAAATATATATGCACATGTGTAAATACATATTTATATTCATACATATATATACACGTATATAGACGTATATATACACACAGACGTATATACATATACACACACACAGACGTATATACATATACATACATAGACGTATATACATACATAGACGTATATACATACATAGACGTATATACATACATAGACATATGTACATACATAGACGTATGTACATACATAGACGTATGTACATACATAGACGTATATACATACATAGACGTATATACATACATAGACGTATATACATACATAGACGTATATACATACATAGACGTATATACATACATAGACGTATATACATACATAGACGTATATACATACACATACATAGACGTATATACATATACATATATATACATAGACGTATATACATATACATACAGACACATAAGGGTCTGAGTGTAGGGTCAAGCCAAAGTCATCTGGGAGGACTGTAGTCATTTTAAAGTATTTCAATAGGGACTTTAAGGAGATGAATATCACAAACACATTTTGTGTTCAATTATTTCAAGCAAAAAGATTGTGGTTTTATTTCTTTCCTCATTCCCATTTTTCTGTGGGATGAGATTGAGGAGTTTTTGTTGTTTGGATTGGAAATGACAAGAACATTTTGTAACAGTTTGTAGAGGGCACGAAACACAAAACAAGTGCTTGTGACATTATGGAAAAATCTTATAGGAGAAGAAAATCAAAAGTAACAACTTTTCACTTACGTGCAGAGAATAGACTGGTCCTCACGATCTGCAGACACAAAGACATGTAATGAGTTTGAACTCATGCCATATAGACAATAGTTATTTTTCTGGATGAGTTGTATGAAACCCTTTCATAATTTAGGATTTTTTTTAGTAAATTTGATGGTCCTAGGTTCAAATCCAGGTCATTTCCATCCGTGTGGCGTTTGCATGTTGTCTCCTGGCCTGCGTGGGTTTCCTCCAGGTACTATGGTTTACTCCCACATTCCAAAAAAAAATGCATGGTAGGCTGGTTGGACACACTAAGTTGCCCCTAAGTATGGTTGTGAGTGTGTATGCTTGTCCGTCTCCTTGTGCCCTGCGATCGGCTGGCCACTGATTCAGGGTGTCCCCCATCTCTGGCCTGTAGTCAGCTGGGATAGGCTCCAGCACCCCCCGCAACCCTTAAGGATTAAGCGGTTCAGAAAATGAGAGATTATTACTATTGCTTTTACTATCATCATTATTATTGTCATAATTAGTTTGCCAGGGCATAATATCTGGTCATTTGGGTATATATAACCAAATACCAACACATAAAAAATATACCCAATGCAAAGTTTATGTAGCAGAGCTGGATCTGTAAATATAATGGTGAAACAAAAATTCTCTTTTGGATACAGAAAGGAGCGGCCCAGTGTGATAGTGGTCTAAATTGCACTGAGCCGAGTGTGAGGGTGAACGGTTGTTTGTCTCCATGTGCCCTATGTTACGCTGGCCAACAAGTTAGCTGGGATAAGTTTCAATGGTTCTAGGTTCAATCCCAAGTGGGTCCTCACTGCGAAGAGGTTTTATATTCTCCCTGGGCTTTCGTGAGCTTTCCACAGGTACTCCAGGTTTCGTTCCACAGCCCAAAAATATGCATGATAGGCTGGTTGAACACTGAGTGTGAATGTTCTGTCTGTCTTCTTGGCTGGCAACATATTCATGGTGTTCATCAACTGGAGCCCAGACTTAGGGGAAATAGGCTGCAGTACCCCTGTAACCCTTGTGAGGATATGCCATTAAGAAAATGAATGGATGAATGCGGAAGGGATTTTAATCTCTTAGAAAATTAGAGGGATTTTTTTAAAAATAGCATGAGAATAACCTGAAGTTTACAAGATGTGTTGTTTTTGTTAACGAGGACGATAATGAAAATAATTTCATCGACTAACATTGTTTTTTTTTTTCATTACGAGACAAACCAAAAACATGTCTTGCATGACTAAAACATAATGAGACAATTGGCAGTTTGTTCTGATGAGACAAAAATGCTACATATTTTCTGTCATAGCTTCACAATGTGTAAAATTTGCTTATTGTAGGCTTAATTACCTGCACTCTGACCATATTAAATTGCTTCACTTGTGACATGTTCTGTGCAGGATTTGGTTGTCATCAACGGTATCAGCATGTATGATCATATTTTAGAAAGCTTTGTCTCTTTTGGAGACCGAGGGGAACGAAGCCTGCCACTAATCTGAAGCGACACCTGGAAGTTTGACATGCTGATTTTTATTCTCAGGTAAAATATGTAAGTTATTTCAAGATATCTGATCTCATTTTCTGAACTGCTTTATCCTCAGTAGGGTCAGCCTGAATTGTTGGACAGCCAATCGCAGGGCACAACGAGACAAACAACTATTCAAACTCACACTCATACCTAGGGGCAATTTAGAGTGTCCAATCAGCCCACCATGCACGTCTTTAGAATGTGGGAGGAAACCGGAGTACACGGAGAAAACCCACACAGGCAACATGCAAACTTCACATAGGTGGACCGACCTTGATTGGAACCCAGCCCGATGCGCTAAACACTCCATTGTAATTTTTATAAGATACATATTTTCCAGTCGGCTAAAGGTGTAGGTATCGTCCACACTGGTGGCGATATGATTGTGAGTGCGGACAGTCATTTCTCTCTCTGTGTGCTCTATGAATGACTGGCGACCAGTCTAGGGTGTAGTACTCACTTGCGCCAAAAGTCCGCTGGGATAGGCCCTAATCAACCCCCACAACCCTCACGAGGGTTGGTGGTATGGAAGATAAATGAATGTATTGGAGTGCCGAGTTTAGGATACTAATATTTTAGCTTGTTTGTACTACTTAAATCAGCATGTTATGTTACAAGAAGAGCAACGGAGCATATTTTAATCACGGAGCACATACTTTAACCTGTACTGTCTTAAACATATTATTTTCTGTCAAGGTTAATTACAAATGGTTTTTGTGTTTTTTGTTGTTGTAAACCCATTCAAATTTTTCCCACAAACACATTTTGACAATTTTGACACATTTTTTATATGGACAAATCATAGTGTGAAAAAAATTGTGATTAACCTTCACT
This sequence comes from Stigmatopora nigra, assembly GCF_051989575.1. Lineage (NCBI taxonomy): Eukaryota > Metazoa > Chordata > Actinopteri > Syngnathiformes > Syngnathidae > Stigmatopora > Stigmatopora nigra. The sequence goes on from NC_135513.1 coordinate 3,732,834, forward strand.
TTCTCATGTTAAACTACGTTAAACTGATGTGTTTCATCCCTTTCGTAAGTGCCAGAAATTGGTCACAAAACGACAAAACGTCACACCCATAATTTTAGCGTCAAAGACAGGAGACAAATTGAACAAGAAAGCAAGACTGACCTTTGGGATCAAGTTTGATTCATTTTTTTTCTTCCCATCCTTTAAAAATCTTAATGTATCAACCTAATTTATCATGAAGACTCAAAATGACCTTATGAAATGATTGAAGACTTCCATGGTGACGAATTTCAAATTGAAAGAACTTTATACATATTTAAATTTGATAAGACACTACAAATTGTAGGATTGCTATAAACTATGTATGGATTATCTGTATCAAAATTATCATATGACATTGCAAGACACGGACAGATATTACGAGATACCCTATATGAACTTAAAATACAATCTATCAGCCCCATAGAAATGTATATTATGTACATAAGTTTATTGCTATACCAAAAATAGAAACTTTTTTTGGTATTTTTACCCGTTTTCATTATTGTTAGTATTTGACTTATGTCATTAAAGTAGCATTATGTTTACTGGGGTAGCAAAAAAATAAATCCACGCAGTCAAAATAACAATGTCTCCATGTCAAATAGGTCTGACCAAACTGATGGGACAGGAAATACTTTACCGACCCCCACCCATCCTTCAACCTAGATGTCAACTCCTCGGAGAGAATATCCTCACGTCAGCAAGGGATTTTTTGGGCACGACCCCACTCGGCTCACAAGCAATGGATTCCATGAGAAAGCCGGCCCCGAAGTCCCACTTAGACAGAGCTAGCGTGGCTTCGTTTACAGTATACACACTTACGCGACTGCCAACTCTACGAAACACTGGGTCTTCAATAGAGCAGAGCAGTGGTACCTAGACATACGAGCATTTTGAGATACGAGTAAATTTGTGAGCAAATATTTATCTTGAGATACGAGACAAATTTTGATATACGAGCAGACAGCGGACGCGAGCCTGCTCATAAGAACATCATGGGCATCATCTCTCTCCCCACAACTACCTCGTCTACGAGCACTGGGCGGAGCGTTGAATTTTTTCAGTGTTTTTTCTCTCCCCCCGTTAGTCAGAGCGAATGGAGTATACAGTGTTCCCTCGCTACTTCGCGCTTCAGCTATCGCGGCCTCAGAGCTTTGCAGATTTTTTTCAGGAAAAAATAAAAAATTTAAAGATATTAAGTTAAAATTATAAATTACATCATTTTACAAGAGGTGGAAACTAAATATTCAATAAGAATGAGTAATTGCATCAAAAAAGCCAAAGAAATGGTCAATAACATGGTGAGAGTTCAGGATTCGCATTGATGACGTCATGGCTGTTTGTTTACAGGCGCATCTTCACCGCCCAAAAAAACAATGTTCACAACTCCCAATAACGAAGTTTCTTACGTGCAAAAAACTGCAGAAGATCCTCCATCCGGACTACTATGATGTTTTTGCTTGGTGGTGCTTTTGTGCACAGGTTAGACGTTTCTTTCAGCATTTTTGAAGGGGCACCCCTACTTCGCGGAAATGCACTTATTGCGGGGGGTCCCGGTCCCCATTAACCGCGATAAGCGAGGGAACTTTGTATACTACTTCTTGTTGGCAAGTGGTTGTGCGTTATCCCATTGTGAGGACATTTGTGTGCATCATTTTTGGAACCCGAAATGAACATAAAAGCAAACAAACCTCGACAGGTTGCATTTGAAAGTCAGGGTGGAGGCGGGGCAAATAGACCCAACCCCACCATGAGAAGAAAGGTATAAAATTTTCAAACTAAATCGAATTAAATTTGGTGTAAGGTTAGATTAAACTTGCTTTTGAGTGTGGCTGCATCGTAATCCAAGTTCATTTAAATGTGTTTATCTTATGTTACGAGCGTGTTGCGGTGCAACCCACTTTCTATTTGCATGGCAAAGCACTCGTAACATAACCAAATTTAAAGGAACATGGATTACGATGTAGACACTCAGAATAAATGTAATCTAACCTTACACTAAACTTAATTCTAATTTTGTTTTCAATTTTTATATCTTTTTTCTACCGGGTTGGCTGGCTCTATTTGCACCCACCTCCACTTTGACTTTCAGCTGCAGCTAAAAGGAACTTAGAGGGTTGTTTGCTTTTCTTTCCTCCAAAATATTCCCAAAATGATGCACACAAATGTCCTCACAAGAGGATAATGCACGACCACTTGCCAAGTAGAAATAGTATACTCCTCTCGTATTAGCGATCAAGCTCTGCCATTTGCACTGACTAACTGGAAACACTGAACAAATGCAACGCTCCGCCCAGTGCTCGTAGAGACATTAGACGAGGGAGTTGCGACCAGAAAGACAGCGCTCATGATGTTCTTATGAGCAGTCTCTCGCGTCCTCTGTATGCTCGTGAATCAAAATTTGTCTCTTATTTCAAGAGAAATATTTGCTCTAAATTTTACTCGGATCGCTAATTGCTCATATGTCGAGGTATTACTGTACAATACATTGAGGGAGTGCTACCAAGATTGTTCAAAGTGCTGTGCTTGAAGTAACACTGGAATTAAAGACCATACCTTGCATCATGTTTCTATAGGCGTTGTCCGTAATGGAGTATATATGTGGAGGGACTTCATGTCTCTTCTTGCCTTTGTACATTTCAACTATCTTCTCGGAGTAAATGGGCAACATCTTGTAGGGGTTCACCACCACACAGAACAGGCCTGAATATGTCTAAGGACAGAAACCATAGATAAACACGCTTTTTTACTCTTCTTATACTCAAAACAGAATTGGATTAGAAAGGCAATTGTTTAGAATGAGTTTGCTCTTGGGCATACTTACATAAATAAGGCCCGAAAAGTATCTTTCACGGATGTTGTGCAGCACCGAGGCCTCGTTGAGACAGGTGAGCTCGGCCATGTCTTCCACCTTGCTGAACTTCGGTGGATTCATCTTCTGGATGTCATCCTTGTTGACTGTCACCTTCTTCGCATTGTCAGCAAGCTCCACCAGGACTTCGTCGCCGTGCTCCTCCTTGATACTCGCGGCCTCAAAGCCATGTCTCTCCGATGGGATCCACACCAGCTTCTTGGCTGCCCAGTCGGCCTGAGCCATGGGGCTGTTTAGGAAGTCCTTGTCAACAAAAAGGAACTTCTCGTCCTCGTTTGGGCCTTTTTTGGACATATCTGGATCAGTAAAGGGGGCCAACTGGCAAAGAAGAGAATCACATTAAATTAGAAACAAAACAGAAGTGGGGTAGAAACACAAAGTGATGTTGCAAAGGTAAAACTTGGTTGATGGAAGAGTTATTAAACATTACAGAGTGCCTAAATTCATACCTGAAGTTCTTTAGCATCCGTAAAATTATAATATCACATATGATATGAAATTGTCATAAAGCTGATTATTGCTAAAAGGACAAAGAAGCTAAAGATGTTTGTAGAGTATTATCCACTGTATTATTAACCGCAAAGATGACAATTAGTAGCATCCTGTTGTTGTAAACAAAGTCACATGGGTTCTTCTTTCACACAAATCCAGCAAATCCAATGAAAAAATTGTGTGAGACCTAACAAAGGATAATCTTAAAAAAAAATTGTGTGAGACCTAACAAACCAGATAAGTAGCATGACATTTACCAACTCTAAGTGAACTCTTAATTGATAAATTCCATTTTTATCCTTTCCCTTCACCCTTATGTCTGACTTTGTAATGGGAGGGGGCTTCAGTCTCATGTTGTGATGACCATATAAGGGCCTCTTCTCCGGAGCAAGGCGCTTTTCTGCGTTCTTCCTAAACAGCAAGGCAACTGAACACCCAAACAAAGCCCATATAGGGAATAGTATGTCTCGAGCTGGCCTGTCGTTTACTCAAAAAATGATAGTAAGGCAGCACATTAGAGGCTCGCCTAGTTCTTAACAGTTGTGCTTCAGCAAAATGCATTTTGAATGCAACAGTTGTTGATTCAATTATAGCAGTCCTGGGCATTATGAGATAATCTTAAACTCTTGTTACATACTGTAAATAATGTAATACTCTGCTATTATTACATTGCCTGGCTCCAGTGAGTATGTAAGCACTAGCTTTCTTGATGTGTCAAATGAGATTGGCCTTTAAACTCTTGGAAAGACAATTTGGTGGTTTGAGGATTATGCATGTACAGTCAGCTGTCCACGGGGTCCTGCTTTGACCTCGCTACCCTCCATCTTTCTATACAAGACTGGCACTCTTTATTAGAGTGAGAACTCTGCTGAAAAAGCCCCCAAATCTCTCTGAGAAAACAAAACCAGCCCACAGGGACGTGAAAAAACAAACCATCTGAAATGATGTAAAAATATTAACAGAAGACAGAGAAAAGCAATGAGCGAGCATGTTCTACAGGAAGCAATGATGATGCTTAGTGTTGATAGAGATAAACAAACTGTCCCTCTAAAAGCATTTGGCTCTCCACTTAAACTGTCCACACCAATTTGAGTTGCGATATAGTCACCGCTTGCTCAATTTTGTCAAGATTAACTAACACAGGCCAGAGGACAGATGTCAGAAATTGAGTTGAAATGATTAAATCTTCATCTTATTGAGAGGGGTAAACATGTTTTAAATTACTATTGGTCCTAATAACAATTGTTGGATCTTGCTTTCTTAATTTGGTCTTAGATAATGTTGTTTACTGCTTTGTTTCTTAATAAATAAAATAAATCATTGAGTCAAAATGAACTAAAAATATTATTTTACACAATTCGTCTAATTTGAAATACTTAAGCGTAAATGAGGGTTAGGGGGGAATTTAATGCATTTCCAATTTCTGCAAAAGATAAAAAGATAGATGTTAATCCAAGAAAATATGGGGACCCCAGGATTAGTAAAGCCTTCAGGTCTTCAAGGATTGCACTGCTTTCCACTCTTATCTGACTATCTTTTCTCCATGCTTATTGTTTTTCATAAATGTGAAAAAACCTCAATCCAACCAGTTCTGCATGAAAACATTATGATTAGCTTATTGACTAACAAACAAGGGACAATCACTTTACTCATTAAGAATTTCTAAACGGGTACATAATATAACAAGATCAATAGAATGTAATGCTTATTTTAGTGTTTAATCAGTCAATTGAAGCAGGAAACAATAACATTTGTTATTTGCTCATTTCTCCTTTTTTTTTTAAAATATTTTGTGACTTCTGTCTCTTGCTTTCATGTCGATTGCTGCAAAGAAAAAAAACTAAACAAAAAAACTAAACAAAAATAAGAAACAAGAGTAAAAAAGTATCGACCAACTTCCTGTTCCACAAATCTCACAGCTGGGTAACTTGACAAGTGCTCCACAGCATCAAGTGGCAAACATTGGCGGTATACTCACTCAAAGGAAGAAATGCTGTGCCGAAGGCAACGTTAGATAAAGAGAGCTGTCTTTCTGACCGTGCGGCGCTGACAAGGTACTCCCCACATGCACAGTCCAAAAGACTCCTGTCAAATTAAGAGCTTTACCATTTAAACCACTCAATTACGCGCGTGGGCGGAGCTCACCCATCCTTCCTGGGTGCTTTCATCCACCAGGAAATAGCGTCCAATGCGAACTTAACCATTTCATGGACAGTGGATGACCATTTGGCACTTAATTACTTTAACTATTTTTTTTTGGAGCACGTGACGATTTTTGCACTACACTTTCCTTTTAGCCTTCATATGGATTCTTTTTTGTCAAAAAATAACTCAACGTGTATTTTCTGAACCGCTTTATCCTCACCAGGGTAGATGGGGGTGCTGGAGCTTATCCCAGCTGACTTCGGGCCAGAGACGGGGGACACCTGGAATTGGTGGCCAGCCAATTGCAAGGCACAAGCAGTGTTCAATCAGCCTACCATGTCTTGTCCCTACAATGTGGGAGGAAACCTGAATGTCCGGACAAAACCCACGCAGGAGAAGATGCAAACTCTGCACAGGTAGACCAACCTGAATTTAAACCGAGCTCCCCCACTATGAGGTTAGTTGGGCGAGGGATTAGCGCATCGGCCTCACAGGTCTATGAGGTCCAGGGTTTGAATCCTGGTGGGTCCGCCTGTGTGGAGATTGCAAATTCTCCCAGGGCCTACGTGGATTTTCGGTAGGTACTTCATTTTCCTCCCACATTCCAAAAGGCTGGTTGGACACTCTAAAGCTATAAGTGTGAGCGTGATTGGTTGTTCCTGCCAAGGCATGTTGGCTGGGATAGGCTCTCATGCCTAGTGGAAATTTAGTGTTCAACCAGCCTACCATGTATATATTTTTGGGATGTGGGAAGAATCCAAAGTGTCTGGAGAAAACCCACGCAGGCACAGGGAGAACATGCGAACTCCACACAGGAAGTTTGGAACCCTTGGGGGATTGAACTCTAGATCTCAGAACTGAGAGTCAGACATGCTATTTATTACTTTATTTCATGAAAAAGAAACCATGTGTACCCTGTCCCAAGCATTAAATTAATGTCACCGTGGTGACCGTGATGTTGAATTTCCACATTGATTATGATAAATGAATTTTACATGGTATATACACAATCCATGGATTATGCAATCAACATCCACTCCTCATAAGGCAAGTCAGCTGTCCCATGTACAGGAATCCCCCTTGACCGAAAGTCCACAAAGACCTCAATAAACAAACTCATATTTCAGATGGTGAATCTCCCAGTGTGTGTATCTTTAAATTCCACAACCACAAAGACTGGGACCCCAGCTCATACATCCTACATTAGCTCCCCGCCCATTTTCCATCCTCTTTCCAGTGGAACTTCCTTTATAAGGACAGTGTACTATTTGCTGCAATAAATCAAGGTGTGAGTTGATAGCCAGAGCCTGTTCTGTGCCAGAGAATAGAAGTGTGTCCGGGTCTGAGTGTGTTGCATGCGTTTGGACCTACATGGAGGACCTCAGCACACCCTCTGGCCAACATCAAGGAGGCAGCCGCCATTCGCTGCTATTTGTAAGGTTCCATCTTACAAGGAATAGGGAGGGATGACGAATGAGACATCAGGGCAGGGCATTAGAGGTAGAGGCAAGTAAAGTAGGAGATACACTGAACAGAAGTTGCTGTGTGTGCCATATAAGGAGAGAGGTTCTGTTTGGAATCCCACCAGCAATCTGTGTTACTTTCTAAGTGTAGCGCAGACAACACCAAGAGCTCTAGTGACTACTAAATATGGTCCATAGGCAACTCTGTGTCAATAGTATAAATGATTGGACACTAAGTATGGATCATTAATTTAGTCTAATTTTCAATAGGTGACTGATGTATTCTAGCCAATGGTAGAAGTAGTTTTCTGCTCCTGGTTTAAGATTTGCATTGACATGGTCAAAACAGCATTTTTATCTTGGATTGTTTTTTGTTGTTGTTTTTTTTTAATTGAAAACTAATGTCACATTTCTATAATATTCAATAGTTCAAATACAAGTTGCCGTCTTTTATATGGCAATTGTGAAGAAGATAATTTGTGGAATTTGATCATGGTACCAAAGTCAAATGTTCAGTTTTTAATTTGGCCCAGGTTGTCCTTCAGTTCTATTTCAAATTTTATTTCTAACGTCCAACAACTAGATATTGATGGTATATATATAGATCCAATTTCACAGGGTGTATGCATTTTTCAACATTTTATAATTGACTAAATCTGTAAATACCAGGCAGCACAATCAGTGGTCATGCGTGCCTCATAATAAACATATACTGAATTAAAATTACAGGACCTTAACCGTCAAACTTTCATTTTCTTTCTGTGATTGCATGTTAGTTTTTCCCATGGGTAAGAATAAGGACATTAAGTTGATCGAAGTCTCTAATACTAAATATGAAATCAATACAGAAATGATATCATTGGCAAATAAATACCACACTTTTTTTTTCTCCTACATCATTAGCACCATAAATGGCAATCTACTTTTAAAATACATTTGTGAATGTTTGACCCAGATGGAATTTGTTCCAGCCCAAGGGCAAACATGAACACAGTTTAATAGTCAAAGAACACTACATTTAATATTTATACAACTGTCTACAACACACAACTCTTTTATAGTGTAGAGGCAAAGTACCATCAATCATACGACTAACTGCCAACTAACCAACCATTGTTTATGTCTTATCACATATATAGCCATTTACAAGCGAGCACCCACACCAACCGTCAATAAATTAAGTGACTTTGCCTCTGCAAATAAGGGTTGCTATAATGCAGTGGAGTGGCGGTCATAAGCATCGCTACACCTCTACACGAATTGGCCTTGTGTGAGAAAATAGATTTGGAGATCATGGGACCCACAAGCAATTCATCTCAGAGGTGTATGACACTGATGAGGTTCGCAAATTCTTTCAAATCGAGCTCTTTAATTTCCATAAAGGTGTACGGCATAAATGAGAAAGTATGGGAGCTGTGGTGTGGTTTAGGATCATTTCAAACTGTCTACAGTGGGATTATTTATTGATGACTAAAGTATAGTCTCTTCATTTACTGTTGAATATCAGGCTCTGAAGTAAATGAATTCTTCTTTAAATAATCATTTCAAGAAGTTTTGCACGATAAGATTATCAGGTTCCCTTAAATGGGCAAGATGAGGAACTGCAAAAGCCGTGGGTTGGTTGTGCTGGGTGTTTCTAGTGCAGCATTACCCTGTGCAATTCACATTCCAATAAACATTAACAATTTGCGTTTTTTTTTTAATTAAAATATTGCGGTTTCCAAATATAGAGAACACTAATCAGCATTTCACATTCATTTCACTGTACTGCTAAACAGTAAGAATTGTAAGAGATGGTTTAAACTGTACTGTATGTGCACTTTAATGGAGAGGTAACCAGAATAGGGTGTAGTCTGCCTTTGCCCCGTTTCTGGCTTACGATGTTTTTGTCATGATTGCGGTGTTTAAGGTGTTAAACTGGTCACACAGAGTATTATGGGAGGAATTCAAATGAAGGAGAAACAATGAAATTGTAACCATTAAGAGCATTGCTGCCACTTGTATAAAAAAACAAGTTGATACTGTTTGTAAATTACAGTTCTGGTAAAAAGTTTACATACACTTGTGAGGAACATAATGTCATGGCTCTCTTGAGTTTCCAGTTATTTCTACAACTCGGATTTTTCTCTGATAGAGTGATTGGAACAGATACTTCTTTGTCACAAAAAAAATCTTCATGAGGCCTGGTTCTTTTATGACCTTATTATGGGTTAACAGAAAAAGTGATCAAATCAGCTAGGTCAAAAACACACACACAGCAACACAAATTAGCAATTTTGGTGACTTAGAAAGTTGTGTAAGTGAAATGAGATCCATAGCATGGCCTCTTAACTTCTACAGCTTGTGACTCTGAGGCCATTTAAATAGGGCTCATTGGATGCAAACACCCACAAACGCTACAATGGGAAAGTCAAAGGAGCTCAGCATGGATCTGAAAAAGCGAATCCTTGACTTGAACAAGTCAGAAAAGTAACTTGAAGCCATTTCAATGCAGCTGCTGGTCCCAAGAGCAACAGTGCAAAGAATTGTCTGTAAGTATAAAGTGCAGGTCACAGTTTTGTCACAACCATGATCAGGAAGAAAACACGGGCTATCACATGCTGCTGAGAGAAAATTGGCCAGGAGGGTGAAGATTCAACCGGGAATCACCTAAAAGCAGATTTGTCCACAGTCAAGCGTGTTTTGCATCTCCGTGGACTGAGAGGCTGCCGTGCAAGAAGGAAGCCCTTGCTCCAAAAGCGGCACCTCAAGGCTCGACTGAAGTTTGCTGCTGATCACATGGACAAAGATGAGACCTTCTGGAGGAAAGTTCTGTGGTCAGACGAAACAAAAATCGAGCAGTTTGGCCACAATGCCCGGCAATATGTTTGGAGGAAAAAAGGTGAGGCCTTTAACCCCAAGTAGACCGAGCACGGTGGTGGTAGTATGATGCTGTCAGGCTGTTTTGCTGACAATGGAACCGGTGCTTTACAGAGAATAAATGGGATAATGAAAGATAATTACCTCGAAATTTTTCTTCATAACCTAAAGTCATCAGCCCGAAGATTGGGTCGTGGGCGCAATTTGGGTGTTCCAACAGGCCAATGACCCAAAACACACATCAAAAGTGGCAATGTAATGGCTAAATCAGGCTAGAATTAGGGTTTTTGAATGGCCTTCCCAAAGTCCCGACTTAAACAGCATTGAGAACTTGTGGACAATGCTGAAGAAGCATGTCCATGTCAGAAAGCCATCAAATTTAACTGAACGGCACCAATTCTGTCAAGAGGAGTGGTCAAAGATTCAACCCAAAGCTTGCCAGAAGCTTGTGAATGGCTACCAAAAGCACCTAATTGAGTGAAAATGGCCAAGGGACATGTTACCAAATATTAGTGCTGCTGTATGTATGTTTTTGACCCATCAGATTTCATCACTTTTTTCTGTTCACCCATAATAAAGTCATAAAAGAACCAAACTTCATGAATGTTTTTGTTTATGACAAAGAAGTATCTGTTGAAATCACTCTATCAAAGAAAAATCAGAGTTGTAGAAATAACTGGAAAGTCAAGAACGCCATAGCATTTTCTTCACAAGTGTATGTAAACTTTTGACGAGAACTGTATGTCTTTAGTCAAATTCAAGAACAGCTCATTGCATTCATTTTGTCGTGCTGCTTATCCTCCTAAGGGTCACTGGAGCCTATTTCGGCCAACTGGGGTCACCAGGCGTGGGGCAACCATTCACGCCCATTAATAAATTTATGTGGCCAAGACCTTTGGATGCGATGCTTTACTCTCATTTTTAGGAAATGCTGCCACCGTGCGGTGATACTCAATAAATATTTTAAAAGTATTGCCCAAATATTTATTTCAGATGTATTGGCAAATAAATATTTTAAAAGTATTGCCCAAATATTTATTTCAGATGTATTGGCAAATAAAAGTTTTATAAAAACATACGTGAGTAGAACAGTCACTGTGAACACTTATTTGATTTGCAAATAAAAACATCACATGACTATATATTAGCTTTGTGATGAGGAAAGGTATAAAACATGATGTGGGCGTTCACGTAAGTAAGAGTTTTACACAGTTTTGGTCCAGTCTGGATTGTTTTTGTGCATTAGTTGTCAGCTCCATATGCCTTTCTTCTAAGCGTGGTGGCCTGCAGGATGTGAGATTCCTCTTAAGAACACCTTTCTTCCTTCATCACTGCTTCCAAAGAAGTGTGACAACAGACCATAGAGAAGAGGCCTGGAAGTCAAGAAAAACAATTAATTCATATTGCATACTGATTTATTCTTATAAACAGATGAACATGTCACCTAAACACATTTAAAAATAATACCGAAGTAGGAATTTTTTTTCGATCGTGTCGTCTTTACATCCTTTAGCCTTGAACTGGGAGCACGTCAGCCTTACAGTTCTGGAGTTTGCATGTTCTCGCGCTCGCGTGGGTTTTTTACAGTTACTCCGGTTTCGTCCCACATCCCAAAAACATGCAGAGTAAGTTGGTTGAACACTCTAAATTCCCTCAAGGTATGTGTGAGAGTAAATGGTTGTCCGTCTGCTTGTTCCCTGCGATTGGCTGGCCACCAATTCAAGGTGTCCCCTGCCCGGTGCCCTTAGTTAGCTGGGCTAGGCTCTAGCACCCCCCACGACTCTTGTGAGGATACGCAGTTTGGAAAATGAATGAATGGCCTTGAATTAAAATGTTGTCAATAAACCTTCAAGAAGCTTTCAAAGACATGACACTCATTATATGACACACATTATATGCACTTTAAAACTGTTTGCGCGAGTGTATCTAAATTTCTAATTTTGTAATAAATATTTGTTTAAAAACAACATTATTTTGGCATTTAGTTTAGCATTTATTTTTTAACTACAGCCAGCAAATATTTTGGGCGGCCGGGTGGGGCGAGTGGCTAGGACGTCGGTCCACCTGTGTGGAGTTTGCATGTTCTCCCCTGGCCTGTGTGGGTTTCCTCCCACATTCCAAAGAAACCCATGCATGGTAGGCTGGTTGGACACACTATATTGCCCCTAAGTATGGTTGTGAGTGTGTATGGTTGTCCGTCTCCTTGTGCCCTGCGATCGGCTGGCCACCGATTTAGGGTGTCCCCCGCCTTTGGCCTAGAGTCAGCTGGGATAGACTCCAGCACCCCCGCAACCCTAATAAGGATAAAGCGGCTCAGAAAATGAGATGATCTAACCTTTTTCTTCCAAGTACTACAATTTTGATGTTTAAGAATATAAACATGTAACAAATCCATATATTTTCTTATAATCCTAAATGACATAAATTAAGAAAGATTAGTCTGACATTATTTTCAGACAGCATTTTGTACTGTATTTTAATTCATTCGTCTTCCATAGCACCCATCCTCGAAAGGGTGGCGGGGGTTGCTGGAGCCCAGCTGTTTCCGGGCGAAAGGCAGACTACACTCTATACTGGTCGCCAGTAAGTCGTAGGGCACACAGAGAGACAAACGACCATCCGCACTGCCAATCATACCGCCACCAGCGGGCATCGAGCCCAAGCCTGCCCGGATCAAAGTTAGGCGTGTTAACCTTTATATCACGAGGCAGCCTTGTACTGTGTTTGTTGTTCATGTAAAATCCTAATCTCTGATTTTTGAAAATATAGCAATGTTGAAAATATTCCTAAGAAAACGCCCAAATCACGAACAGATGCTTTCTGGCAGCATTTGAGCCCTGGAAAAATTACTTACACCGACTTGGAGCTCATATCTTCAGCAACTTTCAGCTCACTTGCCAGAAACTGTCGGTCCAGGGGAACTTGAGGTTGGCCTGACTCTGGGATAACAAACATGCAGAGTTTAGAAATATTGTCAAATACTTCTCAACAATAGAGATGAGTCATGTTTCAAAAAAGTGCAGCTGCAATCTTGAGGCAATGATGCCAGAATTGTGTTCTAGGAAGAGGGTAGTAGCTCATCTCATTGAATAGCTGGCGTTTTAAACATGTACCACATTTGTTTTGAGCGGACGACATCAATTCATAGCTTTTTCTTTTATTTTTTATTTTTTTTAAATATCTATAGGCTTCCTCTGGCTCATATTGGGGCACATCACATCTTCTATCATATTTAAGTAAATTACATTAATTAAATATTTTTCTAGGTTTTCGGAGGATGAATGGATGTATGCAAATTATACTGGTATTTTTTCACCATGTTCTCCCCGAGCCTGCGTCGGTTTCTTCCGGGTACTCCGGTTTCCTCCCACATTCCAAAAACATGCATGGTAGACTGATTTGACATTCTAAATTGCCCCTTGGTATGTGTGTGATTGTGCACGGTTGTCGGCAATCGGCTGGCCACCGATTCAGGGTGTGCACCGCCTCTGCCCTGCAGTCAGCTGGGATAGGCTCCAGCACCCCCCACGACCCTAATGAGGTTGAAGAAAATGAGATGAGATGTGACATTTTTTTCCCTTCTCATCAAAGCACTAAAGCCTTGTATTTTTTTGCTTTAATTCCTCTGTATCATTTATTGTTTTATTTAAAGTGTACTTAAAGGACAATAAACACCCGCCGCCCCATAGCACCCCTGATTGTACACCCGATTATGTCTGAGTACTAATGCTATCTCTGTATATGAGAGTACAAAAGGGACTCACCTGCTTTCAAGACTGATGCGGTGTGTCGGTACTTGTTGAATTCTAAATACTCTCGGATGAGCTCATTGATGATTAGGTTTTCATGCGACAGCGGTGGACGATGTTCGCGTTGGTCGTCGAGGGCGCCGAAGACTTCTGCTCGGATGCGAGCCTTCAGCTGGTCCAGCACTCCGCGGGACTCCAGTGTTTCTCTTATGGCTGAGTGTAGATAACATCGCAATCTCACACAATCAATTTTGAAATGGCTTAAAACGGTGGTAGGTTACAACACAACAGAGGCGTCTAATATAAAACATACTTTTAGTAAATGGTGGCAAGTTTTTGATTGGCTAGAAACGTATATGCATACAGACACACTTGCTATATACTCCTGGTAAGATAACAATAAAATGCGATATTATCTGCCTCTCCGCGTAATGAATAGCGATTAATACATAGTCACAATAACGACCACATACCGCATTTCAGCTCAGAGATGGTCGCCATTGGCAATGAACAAAACAGCAACACGTGTTCTTCGCGGGGCTAAATAGGAATGACTCAAGGTCTTCCGCCACCTAGCGACTATTCTAGTCCAGTGCTTAAACATAACTGAGACAGACGCAATTGAATAGTACCAATTAAAATAATTTAAAATCAGAAAATGACCTACTTAGTCAAGAAAAATAAACTATTTAAAAAAATCAACACTTTCGTGATTAATTCTTAAGAAAATGAGTAAGAAGGAACTGGATGTGTAATATCTTGCTCCTCCAAAGCACCGTAGTTCAATGTTTTCCATAAAGACAGTAATACCTTGAGGAACGATCTTAATGCGTTCCGGGACCGAGCTCGTATGTCAATTTACTCATATCTCAAATAAATGTTTCCCATAGAAATGAACTATTTACGATTTAATTTGTTCCCATCGGATGGGAACAAATTCAATCGAATTTAGAGGATGCAGCATCCTCAGAAAAAAAACACTAAAAACAGGACAATACAATGGAAACACATTTTTTAACAAACATCATTTAACATCTACTCACAAAGTAACAAATAACTATGTAGTGGTTATGATCTAGCCCAGTAGAGCAAGTGGTCAGCGCGTCGGCCTCACAGCTCTGGGGTCCTGGGTTCATATCCAGGTATTGTCCACCTGTGTGGAGTTTGCATGTTCTCCATGGGTTTCTTCCGGGTAGTCCGGTATCCTTCCACATTCTAAAACCATGCATGGTAGGCTGATTGGACACTCTTAGGTAGGGGTGTGAGTGTGAATAGTTGTCCGTCTCCCTGTGCCCTGCGATCTGTTGGTCACCGATTCAGGTTGTGCCCCGCCTCTGGCCTGGAGACAGCTGGGATTGGCTCTGGCATCCCCGCGACGCTAATGAGGATAAAGCGGTTCAGAAAATGAGATGAGGTGAGATGGTTATGATGTTCAAAACTAAAACGTGACATTATTCGATTGTCATCATATGCTTTTTCTTCTCACTTCCCTTCATTGCACTGGCAATACTGCAGTGATTAACGCAAAAAAGCAAACTGTAAACTTTAAGCGAGGAAAATGTGGTGAGAAAGACAGTGCTCTTTTCATAAGCTGCCTCTCGCGTCCTCGGCCACCTGACTGTCTCATATGTTCATATCTCAAATTTGTCTCGTTTCTCAAGGAAAATATTTGCTCTGAATTTTCCTTGTATCTCAAATTTCTTATGTTAGGGCACTCGTATGTCAAAGTATTACTGTACAATATAATCCACAGTTCTCATTTATTAATGGAAATATTTATTATTTTTATTTTTGTTGTTGTAATCTGTGTAGATTGAAAATAGAAGCAATCTAATTTTGATAATGAGACAGTACAGAAAAGGTATGTTTTTTTATAGGTAAAATCAAGTTTGTCAGAAAAAGTCAAGTAAGTCCAGATAGCTGAAAAATAAACATCAATGTAATTATAAATAGCAAAACATTTTACCTAATGTGTTATGAGATTCTACTACCACTGTTTAAGTACCAATTACTATGTAATATAAATTGGACCTATAAATAATATACCAATTTGGTTTTGGCCATCTGTAGTGTTGGTTCACTTGCCTGACTCTGCCCACGGGCAAGCGTGAGATCGATACCCAATTGGTGGCGGTATGATTGTGAGTGTGAGTACTTTTTTGTTCTTTATTTCTATTTTTCCCAAGAAAAAAATGTTTATTACAGATGTTGCCATAATTTCTCACGGACACTGTCAAAGTCATTTTTATTTTTTTTATTCAAATAATGTTTATTATTCAGCACAATGCATACAACAATAATAGTATTTCATCAGTGAAAATAGCTTGATATAAAAAGTATAAATATAATACAATTCTCAGTATTTGAAAGACATGTTTAGAAACACCACATAAATAAACTACATGGTCTTCCTTTGAAAAGGTTGTCTAAACCAGTAAGACAAAAAAAAAGACAGCATCATGACTTCTTTCCGCAAAAAGCCCATATAATTCTTTTAATTCAGGATCAAGGTCGTTGAGTACTATTCACACTTGGTAAAGTCAGCATAAAAATAGAACAATAGCGAATTCTCTCTACACAAATACAGTATATATATATATACTATGTATGGCCTGAGTTGTGCGGTGGTGGAGAAAAAAAATCACTCTCCAAGATTTGCACCATTGTTGAGATGAGACATTCTCTTCATTCAATGCGGCTTTCACATATAAGCATCAGTTTCAATCTGGTCGACAAGATTTCTTTGGGCTTTATGTTTACTTTGACAGAAATAAACAACTGCCTGCCAATGTTTTGGCTCACACAATTGTTTTTCTCCTATTCTCTGTAATATAAAAAATCTAAATTGGCTGCTTCAAACTCATTTCTAAGCTCTGAAAACCTCTCAACCCTCACATTCGCCAAGTTGAACCTTTCAGAGGGTCAGTATGTCACAGCCATTTTTGTCCGTGTTCTTGGAAAACAAAGCGGTATAGAAATGGAGATGACCTCTTTCTAGCACAAACCATTTTAAAAAAATGCAAGTAAACATCATTGTCAAAGCCTGAGAAAACATAGGTCATGTCCTTCATGGCATGCAAAACTATTGCTACCATTCATAAGAGGAATAACAATCCATTTAATTGGTGGTTGTCTTGCATTCCATACTTTGCTTGATCCTTAAATAGAAGGAATGGATTTTGTACTTGATGTACACATTTTTAATCGCTCTCACATTCCCAGCAATCCACTGTAGCTTCATTTACATGTCGACAATTTAAGTTTGTTTCCTGATTCAGGACAACATATTCATGTGAAAGAAACTTAGTACTGAGCTGTATTGGTTGCATCTCCGGGCCCTCAATTGACAATGCCCTCGGGTCAGCTGCCTCAGAGCTTGGGAAGCCCATTTCAAACTTTTGTTGAAAAGCCAACGGGGAAAAAAAAGCCAAATTTGTGCAGATGCTCCATGGTCTTAGACTAGGCCAGCTTCCCGACACATTCGAAAGAACTGACCCTGTTGTGCAATGAGATTGCTTGGAGAGTCCATTTCAGAGATGTGGCCCCGATCCATAACAATCACTCTGTGAAGTACAAAGGAGAAAGGTGGGTAGACTCATGTAAAGGAATTACTATGCTAGTATACTTTATACAACTGATTGTATACCTGGTGTAATCCATAATGGTGTTAAGGCGGTGAGCAATGGTAAGAACAGTGCAGTCTTCAAACTGGGTTCGGATTGTGGACTGAATTAGTGTGTCAGTCTCCAAGTCCACAGCAGCTGTTGCCTCATCCAAAACCAAGATCTTGGTTTTTCTCAGCAAAGCTCTCGCAAGACACACCAGTTGACGCTGTCCCAAACTATTCACATTATAAAGAGTTGTAGAAGAATCAAAATGAGTTGGACTGCGCATGAGTTACAATTTTGTGCATATTGTTGTAATACTAACATGGTTGGTAGGTAAATAAAAGTATAACATTTATTTTTGTCTACCTGAGGTTTTCTCCTCCTTCTGAGCATTCGTGGTTGAGTTTGTCAGGCAGATTTGACACATAGTTCTTGAGGTGAGCAAGCTCTAATGAACTCCATACTTCTTCATCGGTGTAAGTGTCAAATGGATCAAGATTCATTCGAAGCGAGCCAGAGAAAAGCACAGGATCCTGAGTGGGGAAAAAAAGCATTGATCATTTGGGTTGGTGATTTATTCCTTTTGTAATTAAATATATTCTCACAATATTATAAGCAATAGAAACAGTTTATGTGAGAAAAAGCCAGAGCTCAGTTTCTTTTTAAACTTACAATAACTTACCTGAGGAATTATAGTAATGCGTGATCGAAGATCATGAAGTCCAATGTCAGCAATGTTAACACCATCAACAAAAATACTTCCCTTAGTTGCCTCTAAGATTCTAAATATTCCCAAGGCAAGTGAGGACTTCCCAGCCCCCGTCCTTCCCACAATGCCCACCTGGAACACATGAGAGAAGTTGAATGTAGGTAAATCCTGTGCAAGCCTCATTAAGTAAAAATCACATTGTTTAAAGTTACTCACTTTCTCTCTTTCATGAATCTGCAAGGTAATGCCTTTTAAAGCCAACTCCAGTCCTTTGCGGTACTGCAAGCCATAGTCCTGGAACTCGATGGTACCTGTCTGGGGCCAAGCCAGAGGCAAAGAACTGCCTTCAATGCTCCAGCTTGCCTATATAATGCGAAGAGAATGAAATAATAGGGCATCATTTTACATTAGCAAAAAGAAAACATTTTGTAAAAAGTGTATGTGAGGTGGAAACACTGACCTCTTTCGCAGTGTCTGCATATTCATTTACTCTTTCCACAGAAACAATGTTGTTTTCTACATCAGTCCATGATCTAACAATCCAACTGAGGATTCCAGTCACCTGCAAAACCCAGCATAATGAAATGTTTTTTTTTCCACTGACCATACACAACATATGTTGCTTTAACCGTTTAATTTTGACACAGAAAAAATGTTTCATGGTAGCTTATATAACACACTTCTAACGTACTTGTATGTTCATTGCAAAATCAAAAGTACCCTATCAAACTTACAGAAGGACAAATAAACCATAACATTTGAGGTTTAGATTCGATGGAGTAACTCGAAAATCGATGTTGGAAATAGAAAATAATATCTCGACTCATTTTCTGAATCACCTTTTACTCATTAGGGTCGTGGGGGTGCTGGAGCCAATCCCAGCCGTCTCCAGGCCAGTGGCGGGGAACACCTTGAAACGGTGGCCAGCCAATCACAGGGCACAAGGAGACGGACAACCATGCACACTCACACCCATGCCTACGGGCAATTTAGAGTGTCCAATCAGACCATGCATGTTTTTGGAATGTGTGAGGAAACGGGAATACCCGGTTAAAACCCGGGGCCTACATTGGTTTTCTCTGGGTACTCGGGTTTCCTCCCACATTTCAAAGACATGCATGGTAGCCTAATTGAACACTCTAAAATCTAAATTGCCCCTAGGTATGAGTGTGAGCGTGAATAATTGTTTGTCTCCTTATGCCCTGGGATTGGATGACCACCAATTCAGGCTGTCGACCGCCTCTGGCCCAAAGTCAGCTGGGATAAGCTCCAGCACCCCCCATGACCCCAGTGAGGATAAAGCGGTTCAGAAAATGAGATGAGAATATTAAATAAAAGGACCTCATACTGTACCTGGAGGGAGTGAGACACAGCCAAGCCTACTATGCCTGGACTCAAGGTGCTTCTTCCCATTACAGAGAGAATAGCAGCTGCTAACACCACACCATTACCAACAAACTCCAGATTGACTGCAAGCCACCTACAAATGAAACACTAATGAGTGACAATGCTAATTCTAGTAATGCTTTAACAACTCAGTTTCAACTACTATGATAACAAATTTGATTTAAGATTGATATCTCACCGGGTGGCAACGAATCGGGGGAAGTAGGAGGTCTGGTTGAAATCTACCCTTTCATTAGCCTGCATGATGAACCTAGACTGATCGCCAAAGGCCCTGATAACACTGGCGCCCTGTACTGTCTCATTAAAGTGGGTGTAGATGGGAGAGCGGCTAACAGCTTCTAGTCTCCGCAGCTGACACGATGTAGCGACGTAGAAGCTCTGAATGAAATACACAAATGACAGAAATCAAGAAGAGGGTTACAAATTCTGGAAAGCAAATGGAAGGATATATTTCAAAATACATTTTACAATTTTTTGTATTTTGTAGAAAAGAACTGAAAATATGTACCCGGTGTGATTACCATTTTGTGAAGTGCTAAGTTATAGCAAAATCATGAATTCAAAATGTGTATCATTTTTTAATGATCCTCAATTTAAACAAATCATTATTATTGGCTTTCTTTTGACTGAACCTGCAAACCGAAGTCACAGTGAAAAAGTAGTTTTCAGTTACCGTATTTTCACGACTATAAGGCGCACTGCATTATAAGGCGCACCCTCAATGAATGACATTTTTCCCATATATAAGGCACACTGGATTATAAGGCGCACAATCAATGAATGGCACATTCTATTTTTTTCCATATATAAGGCGCACTGGATTATAAAGCCCCCTGTCTATTTTGGAGAAAAATCTAAGACTTAAGTGCGCCTTATAGTCGTGAAAATTCAGTAAGTTTTTTTTATTTTTTAGGATTTTTTGTTTTTATTCTGCGTGAAGGCCACTATTGGTTGAAGTACTATTGTTTATTCAATATTATTTTTTTGCATTTATCAGTGTCAGTACAGATTTTGTTGTTTACCAGCCTTATTCTATTTCAAACTTGATTGTAGAAGCTAAATACCGTATTTTCCATATATAAGGCGCACCACATTATAAGGCGCAACGCATTATAAGGCGTACCGTCAATGAATGGCACATTTTATTTTTTTCTATATATAAGTCGCACTGGATTATAAGGCGCCCTGTCTATTTTAGAGCAAATTTAAGACTTTTAAGTGCGCCTTATAGTCGTGAAAATACGGTACATGTTATTTATCAATTCATGAGTGTTCCTACAATGTTGCAATACAACCTGTGCTGGAAAATCTAAATTAGGAGTTGTAAGTTTTGTGTGAATTTTGAGATGAGAGGATCTTACCTGTACAAAGGCGTAGAGGAATGCAAGGGGCAAGATGATCACAGCAGCAAAGGGTGTTGCCATGAGCACAATAATGCACACCTCCATAAGTTTAAAGACGTAGCTCAACATCATCTTTAGGCCCTCAGGCACCATGCAGTCAATGGCGTCAATCTCTTTTGCAAATCGGTTGAGCAAGTTGCCGCTGGGCGTACATTCAAAGAATGACATCGGCGAATGTAACACATTGACCAGCAGGTCCATGTGCAAGTGGCGAGAAGCAATGATGCCGCAGATGGAGATAGCTACAGTGGTACCAAAGATTGCAATGCCTGAAGAGAAATAAAAAGTACATGGTCACATTTGGAGTTGAAGAATTTTCTTCTACTGTGTCAAAAAAAGCAAAGATTTTTCCAGTCAAATGATGGAGTCTAACCTTGAACAAAACCCAGTGCTCCAAAGACAGATAGCTTTAGGTCGGCATCAATTTGGGTACCGTTAACAATTGGGTCGTCGGCCCACATGCTCAACCAGTAGTTGTAAGCCAGTGAGGCTCCCTGCTGAAAGGCGTACAGGAAGACAATAGGAATGATGATGGCTAGTCCTATGGTCTTAAAGTACTTCTGGTACATCTCCAGCCGTACCTATAGTGGGGAAAAATTACTCTATCATAAACCATCTGAATGCATTTATTTCGACATAATTTTTGAATTGTAGATCATGTTAAGTCTTACTCGTCCTGTGTGGGCCTTGTCAGCTTCTGTGAGTTTGCCAAGTTCCTCAGGAACCTGCTCCTGCTCTGTTTCGGACACGGGCTCCATATTCTGTAAATTTGTATTTGTTGTCTCACCCCTGGGAGGAAAATGGTGAAACAAGAAGACTGTTTGAGGAAATTTATCAGGAAATTTGGTCTAACACAGGACCCACAGTTTAGAGAGTAGCATACCCAATAAGTTGCTCCTGAGACAAGTCTCTGGAGAATGGCATGAAATCAACCATGCTGAGACGTGCATTTGACTTTCTTGAGCCCGCTACAAAAAATAAAATGTATGCATTATTATTAGTTAATTGCATCATGCTACACCATACCATAACCCGTCTCCAAATAAGGACTCCTCAAACAACATAAGAAATTCAATAATATTAAAACAAAAACGCCAAAGCAAGTTGATAATGGTCCCCTTGGAAAAAAACTATCATTGAAATATAAAGGTTTTGTGGTTCTAATCTACTGTGCTAACTGCACTGCAATAACCCAAGTGTTATAATTTTAACTCCCAAGTAATCAGAATTTAAAAAAAACAGAGAATTGGAAATGTTTTGATCCAAGTGTTCTTGTAAAAGCCATATTGTGCAGAATTAGTTTTAGGCTTGACCAGAAAATTGAATAAACAATAAATACACTGCTCTTCACCTCTTTGTATGGCGCTTTCTTTCCGGTCGGTGTTGGCAAAAGTGTGTATGAAATCCGCAAAGGCGCCACGGCGGCTGAGAAGTTCCTGGTATGAGCCGCTCTCTGTGATTTCTCCATTTAAAAGCACAAGAATGAGGTCAGCTTGCGGCAGGAAGCTCATCCCATGGGTCACGAGGATACGAGTCTGCCGAGTCACATAAATGAAAGAAATTGGAAGTGCTCTCTATATGTGTACAGTCCAACACTAAATTGTCACAGTGTCGAGAAATGTCGCCAGAGTGGCTTTTTTTGTGTTTTAGGACAACAATGTAGGTCACATTTTTGCTAGTTTGGGAACCGTCGTTAAAACCATTTCTCTATGAGGATCTCACCTTGTCCTTAAGCACTCCTTTTGGTCCAATGACTTCATCAAAGATATGCTGACCGACGTGTGCGTCAACAGCAGAAAGCGGGTCATCCAAAAGGTAGACATCTGCTTTCCTATAGACAGCTCTGGCCAAGCTAACTCGCTGCTTCTGTCCACCTGAAAGGTTAAGCCCCTACAGGAAAAAAAGGTCAGACAATACTCATAGAATTGAAGACTCTCAAATAAAATAATTTTACCTTCTCCCCAATTTCTGTTGCATCTCCTGCAGGTAGAATGTCAAGGTCAGGCAGTAGGGCACAGGCCGCCAACACTCGGTGGTACCATCTCTTCAGTTTTTCACGGCCAAAAATGATATTGTCTTGGACTGTGGCGTTTTGGATCCAAGCCTGCTGAGGCACATAAGCTGTAGAACCCTGCAAAGAGATATAACAGAGATGAGTTTCAGCGTACTCTTTTGTGTAACAAGAATGCAGCATCATACCTTCACAGTGACATGGCCGCTTCTTTTCTCAGTTTCACCAAGCATGGCAGATAATAAAGATGACTTCCCGCTTCCCACATGTCCAACCACAGCCACGAGGGAACCCCGCGGTACACGGATGGAGATTCTATGAGCAACAAAAGCGATATTTCCTTAAGTTATATATCACGGATGGAGATTCTATGAGCAACAACAGCGACAGTTCCTTAAGTTATATATCACTCTCTGGTGTATTTATTCTTCAAATGCCAGAACTTACTTTTTAAGACATGGAGGGCCCTCTGTAGACCAGCTAAAAGTTCCGTTTTCGATCAGCACATCTTCCGCATCTAAGCAAAGGAAAGGTTGATGAGCGACAAAAACGTTCAATACTTCTTATCATCTTTAATCCCTCATAACATAAGTAAAATTCCCCTTCAATATATTATCAAAGATCTTTTAGCAGATTTATTTCCTCTACAGATAACGTAGCTGTTGCTTTTAGGAGAATGTCTGAGCAAGCGTTGACAGATGTGAGATGGAAAACCAAAGCATGTTTGCCTAATTCCTATTGCCATATATCAAAAGTTTGAATTCTTGTGCAGATTTATGACAACCACTAAATGGATGCATCCTATAATTACTTTGTCTGTCTGTCACCCCGGAGGCCCGGGAAGTGACAGTGCACATCATTTATGTCAAACTGTTGTGTTCCACAAACACAAACAACTAAACCTTGTGGCCTGCCTACATTTATTATGACAGTCTTTATAGGGAAAATAGCAGCTCATTCATCCAGTGTGATCATTTAAATATAGGTGAGGTCCTTACCAGAACTCAATGGAGCCTTTAAGACATTATCCACTTTGAGTTCCTCTGCGCACAGATATTTTCCCAGACGTTTTAGTGAAACCACAGCCTGGACAGAAGACATAAAATTGTTCACAAAGACTGTTATGAAGGTATCTAGATTTTTATTTAAATTACAATGTCCCATATGCATTGTATACAGTAGTGTTCCCTCGCTTATCGCGGTTAATGGGGACCGGGACCAACCGGGACAAGTGAATTTCCGCGAAGTAGGGATTTCCCTTCAAAAATGCTTGATTTGAATTTAATTCCAAAAATTATTTTTTTTTATTTTTACATTTTTTTTTATTTTAATTTTTTATCCCCCTGTATACAGTACACCATATAGAATACAGGTAGAGAGAGTGGAATTCATGATATAACAAAAAAGACTGTAAAATATGTTGTTTCAATGTAATATTTGTATTTTTTTTTCCAAAAAAAATCTGCGAAGCTCTGAGTGCGCCATAGCTGAACTGCGAAGTAGCGGGGGAACACTGTATATATGTACAGTAATCCCTCGATTATCGTGGTTAATGTAGACCAGACATGGCCGCGCAAAACAAAACAAAAAAAACACAAAGTAGTGTCACCCCTATTTAAAAAAAATATATATATATAATATAAATTTTCTTTTTTGTTTACTTCAGTGCTGAGTTCTGGTAGCAAGCGGAGGACAGGGGAGTGGCTTCCCCTTGCCAGTTTCAGCGCAGATTTTAACATTTTATGAACTTGCAAAAAAGAAGTTAATTAAAAATTTCCCCAGAAAAAATCCACGATGTATTGAAGCCGCGATATTTGAGGGATTACTGTGTGTATATATATTTATACATATAAAAATGTGAGACCTAGTACTACACACAGCTGCCAGCCAGTATGTTGCTGCTACAACATTGCCAACTCTAATTATAAAACTGATGCATTAATTTCTCACTGGAAAATACTTTATGACAATATCTACATCATATGAAAGCACAGAAATATTCTTGCAATATAACATAACAATAACTGGGCAATTGTGATCATAATCTTACCTGCATGCTTGTACTTATTGCAAAAGGAAGCTGACTAAGTGGTGTCTTCAGAATGTTGATGAGCGCCATTGAAACAAAAACCTTCTGTGCATCCAGGATGTTTTTGTCATCAATCATAATGTAGACTCCAAACATCGCAAAAGCAATCTGGAGGTTGCAAAATGATACATTTTTACAATGGTATTACTAGTTATTATATAGCTGCATCATCATAAGAAACCCACTCAGCAACAATCAATCAGTCAATCAATCAAATATACTAGAGATAATATATATCTATTTTGGGTAAAACATTCTCATGGATGAAAAAATAAAATCGTTGAGATTTTCATATATATTCTAATTTTGCCTAATATTTTTCAAACAGTAGGGGAAAATGAATTAACATGAACATTGATAACGTTACATCGATTAATGCAGCCACTACTAGTTAGGAGTGGGGGGGGGCAGATTTGTTACATGCATCTTTCTGTAGAAATTGTATTTAGAATGCAATCAGAAACATGACACAACTTGCTCAGTTTAGGTAAGAATTAATTTAGTAATCAATTCTCCAGACTCGTCGGCCCTGGGGCCGACTAATTCAACTCAATTTGAATGTATAAATGCTGTATGAATGCATTAATAATTTTATTGACATTTATTTTATAAAAATACAAGTATACAATGTGTTCCTACCATGAAAGATGAGGAATTGAAGGATGCAATTGAGATGGAATAAAGGATCTGGGATTTCTTCAGGGCATTCAGTTCTTTTTCTCTATACCCTAACACCTGCTCCAGGAAGGCCTTTTCCCAGCCATAGAACTTGAGAATCTTTATTCCGTTCAAGATCTCGTTCATTAGTCGGATGCGGCCGTCCATGAACTTCATTTGAATCTCCTGTTAACCAGAATAAAAGGAAGGTCTCTTCATTTTTATTCTTGCACATTGTAAAGAAAAGAATGTGAGCATGGGTCTCCCCTAAGGACAAACTCACAGGCTTTCCTGTGAATATATAACAGAACTCTTAAAATATTTTAATGACTTATGACAAGTCTGCAATTAAGAGCCAGAAATGTGGTCAGAATGCAATCATGGTTTTGATTAGGTTTGTCTCTAAATTCATAAAAAAAGCATGCTGTTTTAGAAAAAGGCATAGTTGCGTGTGCCTGCTCTTTCCAGTCATTGTTATAGCCACACTAAAATGGCTGGCACGAAGGACAAGACATCGAAACCAGCTGTGATAATCTGGAGGAAACATGCAACTATGACAAAAACATGAGAACTCCACTGAACTTTTATTTTTGGAAGATTTGAATCTAATTCTTCAATTTCATTTTTACCTGGAGCTTGCTTCTTTTCTTTGCTATCAGTCCATTCAGTGGAAAAATAAGGATAACTGTGGCAATTCCTGCCAAAGCTGATGGTCCAAGGTGCTACCAAAAGGAAACCAAACAATGGTTATCGTAGTAGTACTAGTAGCTCCAGTATCAATATGCACATTAAAGACGCAAAATTCGAAATTCACGTACTTGCCACAGGAAGAAAAGACAAAGTGCAATTTCTATAGGGGCCAGCCAGACAGCGTTGAAGTACACCACAAAGTCCATGAGCTTTTGAGTATCTGCTGAAACCAGATTTACAATTTCTCCAACAGTGCAGGTCCTCCTGGCAGCGCTATTGATCACCAAAGACTGGATTGATAACAAAAGAGACATTTTATAGTGCATGTTTACAAATTAATGTACAATTAATGTAGAGATTTATGTATATATAGTAAAAAACTTGGACTTTGCCTTTAGACATGTATTGAGGGTAAAAAAAATCTTTTAACTCATCCATTTGGACTGGGACAATGCCTATTGCCACTATTAGGATTCAGACATTGCCCACAACATTAGTAGACAGTCACTCATTCACAGCCAGTGGTCATGTTTCAGTGCATTAACAGCAATGGATGGTCAATTTATATTGACCGGGAGGGAATGGCAGTATCAGAATGCTTAGATTATTCATTCATTCATTTTCTGAACCGCTTTATCCTCACTATGGTCGTGAGGGATGCTTGTGCCTATCCCAGCTGACTTCGGGACAGAGGCGTGGGATACCCTGAATTGGTGGCCAGCCAATCGCAGGGCACAAGGAGACAAACAAACATTCACGCTCATACTGATACCTAGAGGCAATTTAAGGTCTCCAATCAGCCTACCTTGCATGTCTTTCGAATGTGGGAGGAAACCGGGGTACCCGGAGAAAACCCACACAGGGCCAGGGAGAACATGCAAACTCCACACAGATGGCCAGCCAATTGCAGGGCACAAGGAGACAGACTCCCACTCACACACATACCTGGGGGCAATTTAGAGTGTTCAGTCAGCCTTCCATACATGGAAGGAAACCAGAGAACCCAGAGAAAACCCATGCAGGCCTGCGGAGAACAAGCCAACCATAGACAGTTTCGAACATAGAACCCCAGAGCTATGAAGCCGACGTGGTAACCACTCAACCATGCATAGAGTAAATGCAAAAATTGGATTCATTGTAACATTAGTTTAGAGATTAATCTATCAAATTGAGGGATTAATCACAGTATTGTTTGTAGACTAATCTATAATTAACTATTTCACTTCCAATGATCATGTTTAAATGACACTGGATGTCTAATTAATTTCAACTGAGAGTGATGGCTGAATGTAAAGAGAAATCTCCAACAATTTGATTAATTGCAACATGAGTTGACAGATGAATCTATCATTAACTCATTCACTGTTAATGATACTTTTTCAGTGCCACTGATGCTGAGACCCATTTGATCCATTTTGGCTGGGACGGACTGGCAGTGTTAGTGATATCAATTGCCAAAACTAGAGTAAATGCTACAATATTCAATCAATTATCCTATTAATAAGTGACCCCTGGTGTAATGACTATATGATACTGTACTCTACTCTACTCACCTTCCTATATACAAGGCCCATAACAGCAGTCTTAACTCTCATTCCCACTGTGAAGCAAGTGTACATGTACTGATGGTTGAAGAGGGATTGGAGGCAAGAAAGCAGGAACATGAGAGTGGCATAGAAGTAGCCCTTCCACAAAGGTGCATCTTCATCTTTCATGAAGCCCAGAAGAAGGCTAAACACAGACAAAAGAGTACAATTGGGTCATTCAAAATTTAGGAAAAATCCTACTGACTCCCAGGAAAGAAAATGTTGTCCAATCCCATTTATTTTCAAATTCCCCAATCTGTGAAATAATTGGAATACTGCAAAAGAAATTTGGTATCATTGGAAATATCTGCAAAAAAAGAGTTAGTGCGATTGGATGGCCTGGGTGGGAGATATTTAGGTTTACAAATTTGAACTACTGGTAGTCAGGAGGCTATCAAAAACAATGCAGAGAATTCCACTGTCAATGTGGTTCTATTTCAGACATTCATGTGTATAGTAATGGCACCACGAATTCAATGCAATTAAAACAAAGCAGCTTTGTTTGTACTACATGGCACAGACCTCTCTAACCACGTGCCAGCAAATGTCTTATTGTGGTCTGTCTGTGTCTGTGCCATTCAGAGACCAATGTTGTGTGCCTTGCTGAGGCAAAGGGTTGTGGTTTCGTCTACTTCTTGCTTACAAATCCATGACTCTAATTAACACTTCAAATAATTCAGTGTTTGTGCCTAAAAAACAACATTCCAGTCTGGCCACTACGGTGGGAGGGGGCCATGACTTTGGTTGGTTTCATCCTTGCCAGAGTACAGCGTTTTGTTTGGTTGTCTTTGACACAAATGGCTAGATAATGACAATGACATTGTTATATGGGATTAAATGCGTCACAATATTTATATACAAGTTTAAATTTGTCAGTGAGGGTTTTGTTTGCTGTATTTTTTTAAATCACTATAACAAGGGCATTTCTTTCTTTTAAACTCAATTTCATCCAAGTAGGTTTGAGTCCAACATGAGGTTTGGAACTTTTGGCAGCTGCATTATGCAGTACATTAAACTCAATGTCACTCGGTTTGTGGGACACAAGCACTGAAAATATGCCTCAGCAACACAAACTCCCAGTTTCTATTTCTAAATGACTTACATAACAGCACAATACCGCAAACCTCATTTCTGCTATTTTAGCTATAACTGTCTCATTTATATCACTCAAAATCTCAACAACTTGTAGTTACCATTATCAAAAGCATTTACTGTGTTCAGATATACTTTATATTTGCAATAATCTCTGATTAAAAGGAATGAATAAATCACAAATTAACGTTCCCTTCTTTTCCAAATTCACCTTTCCAAATTTGTTGAAACATCCTGGTATACAATTGTAGATAATTGTAAAATAATTGAGAGAAAATTGACAAAGTGGCCACCCCTTATAAATGTTTTACCTGATCAAAAGACGGAAATATGACAAAATCTTGAGGAAATCTAAATAAATAATGTTCTTGGCTGTCCTACTATTGTACTTTGGCCATTAGTGAATCCCAAAACCAAGGATTGACATAGATTGAAAGAAGCAACTCATATGACAGAAACTGTTATGCTTTGTCTTACCTTAGCACTTGGGGAATGGCGAACATGAAGGCATCATGGAAAACGATACACATCGTTCCAGTAAGGAAGTATGGACCAAACTTGCGTGCCAGAGTTCTTAATAAAAAGAAGCCTGAGCTCTGCTCCTTGTGCAGTTTTCTGAGCAACTGAGATTGATCAGGCAGCCTGCTGCCCAAAGACATGCCTGATGTCAAGGCCTTTTCCCGCCTGTCATGGGGGTGAAAAAACACAGTTACACTCCTAGCAAATTGCTGGGACCACTTACATTAATACCAAAATAGCGAAATAACCACAATGGAAGCACAGTGCTTTTATGGTGTCTAGTATTTATTTGGCGGCCGACGACGTGAGTGCTTATCAGCTAGTGGGGCACCTGGGTTCAAATCCAGGTCGGTCCACCTGTGTGGAGTTTGCATGTTCTCCCTGGCCCTACGTGGGTTTTCCCTAGGTACCCCGGTTTCCTCCCACATTCGAAATACATGCAAGGTAGGCTGATTGGACACCCCAAGTTGCCCCCAATATCAGTATGAGTGTGAATGGTTGTTTGTCTCCTCATGGCCTGCAATTGACTGGTCACCAATTCCCCTGCCTCTGTTCCGGAGTGAGCTGGGATAGGCTCCAACACCCCCGCGACCCTAGTGTTGATAAAGCAGTTCAGAAAATGTGATGAGTATTTATTTGGACTTTTAAAACCCTCTCTGTGCTATGATATGTAACTCCGGAAAGCAGACACTTGCTTCTAGTGGCCAGTGAAATAATCTTCAATTGTGACTTAAATCCCCCAAACCCTGCCATTTCATGTTTGAAATATTGTTCCAACTTTTTAGACTTTACATTTCTACTTGGCATATTAAAGCCATGATACTCGATTGAAGTGGCAAAGTAATGCTTATTTGTGATAAAAATATTGGCTCCATCTTCATGTTGTGTTAGCTTTATCTTAAAATAGACATAAGCTGTTTGTACTATAATTTTAAGATTAAAATTCCATCATTTGGGGTTTGGTCTCCATGAGTAATCAGCCCATAAAATAGGAAAAATAAAAACCACAGCATGTGTCATTTGTATTTTGTGCTAACTGTTAACAGATTCTATCTTTGCTGTTTGAAGTCAGAAAAAAATCGGATTGCTCATCTAATTATTGGGATCGTGGGACTTGAGTCCAAGTAAATCTGGGGAAAAGTTCAAAAGTGAATCAACGTGTACTACAAGATAATCTGATACAGTATATGTGTATTTTTGTGAAATATTTGTAACTAATATTACATAATAATTGCATGAGAACATCTCACTTTTGAATCTTTGCATATTCCACTGTCCAGTCCTCTTGCAGCACTGAGATAATTTTATGTGACGTGTCTTCTTCTCTCAGTGTCCACAAGTCCTCCGCTGCCAAAGGAGTCCGATATCCCTTCACAGCAAGCCTGAAGAGAAAGTGTGGTGATGATTCACAAATATATAATTATCAATGGAAAGAAAACACAGAAACAAGGAAAAATGTTGCTGGGGTGAGTCATTTACAGGCTCAAAACGGGGAAATTTTGAAGACCTTACCCAGTAAACCACCAGAAGAGCATTTTGGATAAAAAAGAGGCGTCTTTTACAGGGCAAGGATTCTGTAACAGAAATAAAACTAGATTGATTCTTGTGTTGATAGTATTTAAACTGTACTGCATGTTGACATTGACACTGAGTACAATAAAAAAATAGGGTATTTGTACAGTAAATTGCAGAGAAAAGGTGGTGCATTCAAACAAGTCAGCATACTGTAAATAGAGTGTAAGTACATATGAAATAAAAAATATATTTGAGGTTAAAACAGCAGACAAAGTGGAAATGTGTCATTGCAAACTATTCTATACATACACACACACACACAAAGGTTGCCTTCTCAACCATATGTTTTTCTCCGTTCATCCACCCCCTCAGTAGGATATTTGCTCTCATTATACCAACACTACATCGTTTCATTCTTCACTTCCTCCCTTGTTGTGAGTAAGTCTAACCAGACAAGGACAAGGAAGTGGAGGAGGATATACCAAGGAACGACCAATGGGTGTGTTCATGACGACAGTCTGCGGCTTTTACACCGCACCACCGGCCAGAAATCTGCAAGGGACTTTTCCAGCTGTTTCCATGGTTTATCACCGGGGAAATAGTATTACATCATGACTCTTTGATTGATGAGGGCCTAATTTTCAATGTCCTCAAGTAGGCGGCTTGATGGGCAAAATATCAGGACTGGAAACTACAACCAAAATCATACAGTGAGAGACAATTAAGAACAATTAGCTTATGTAACATAAGTGTGAGCTGTTATTTTATCATGAATCTTAGATATAGTGTTGTTGGTAGCAGAGTTTCATGATCCATTGGCATATATGTGTCACGTTAATGGTATGCAGGAGGACATGGTAAAGCACACAAATGCTTATTCGCACTCTTCTCACAGGAAGTTAAAGCAGCGAGGTGAGAAAGTAAAGATGTGAATCACAACACTGACTCCAAATGGTGGAGAAGCATGCAAACCAAGGTTTTGAACCACAACATTTGGCAATACATTATTTGAATGTTTCTTTTGACAGTGTCATTAGACTCATGATATATATATGAATAAAGTTATCCAATCCAATCCAATGAACATGAACGAAGGCTTATGACGTGTAAATACTAACCCTGAGAGAAAGATATTTAAAGCAATGTTAATAAAAGGTGGCATAATTCACTGATAATGATGTCTATCATATGCATTTGTTGATATTCACTACAGGTGTTATGTTAAGATTATGACATTGTCAAAAGAAGCATTCAAATCAAGTGTAACAAAAGATTCTTGGGCAGTTCAAAATGTTTATGGATGTAGTATATATATTGTCTGTCATACCTTTTCCAAGACTTTTTTGCCATCTGGGGGCAGGTCGGCAAAGCAGCACAAGAAGAGCTGGACCAGTTGAATGGTGAAGTAGGAGAAAAAAGCCAAGTATCTCACAATATCAGAGGTAATGCCCTGTTGAGTAAGTAAACACATTCTTTTAGAGACCACAATGGCAACATATAAAACATGGAGTTTATTTGGTGTAATTTACTACAAGCATGTCTGACTTTTTTTCTTTAAAATCAAGAAGTAATGTAATGGTTTTGGGGATTAAAATATTAGAGTAAAATGAATATTATACAACCAACAGTTTCCAGTTTCACAGCCAAATGGTATTATAATACTTAATCACCACTAAACTTGCTCAACAAATCATACTTTTTCTGTGGACTTCAACCATAGTCACAGTAATAAATAGATGTTCCTATATTTTGACTTCCCCACATGTGTACACTACAGGATTTGGTTTATAAAACCACAACACAGATGGATTGCAGCAGTTTTAAGATGCGAGTTTGAATATATGTCTACATTCATTCTGTCAAAAAACAGTAAATAATTGAGGTTTTATAGAACCATCATATGACCTTAGGACAAGGTGAGAGCTGAGTTATAAACACCAACCAATAGTCTATAACGTAGAACTTTTTAAAACGTTGTCCTTGCCATACAAAATCTGTTTACTTTGGCTTGTTTACTTTTGGGTTAGTGCCACAACCACAGTTAGTTTGTTGCGCAACAGTATGAGTACATATGCAATCCAGAACCATCGTAAACGTAGGAATTCTCCCTTTGGCCAGTACGGGATATAAGGATACAAAAGGGATCTTTCCACATATACTGTAGAATAACAGGGTCAAGCTAAATGGAAGTGTGCGTGGGTAAAATGTAGGTCAAGTAAACACGAACACTGTGCCTCCAACACTGTCACAAAGTAAAACCTTTTCTCTTGAAGTATCTATTTAGTGTTGCAGTAAGATATGTCACAGTAAAGATTCTATAATAATGTGTGACAGGTAAAGAGCTGCCAACCTCCCTTTACCCCATTTCAGGAGTACCATTGTCCCATTTCTGGAGTTTATGCATTTAATGAATGTGATTCACGCAAAATCCATATGCGTTGAAGTCGCACAAGACGAATCATTCATCAGAACTTGTAACTCGGATGATTCACAATGCACTCTTGATACCGAATTCGGTTTACAGTGCAGTTGTATCAAGATTGTGGAAGTCGTAGCAATGGTGTGAATTTCGAGGCATTTATATTGTAAATTTGGTATTTTTCTGATTTTTTTTAAATGTTCAATAGAGAATTTTTTCAATAGAGATTTTTTTTCAATAGAGAATTTTTCAATAGAGAATTTTTTCAATAGAGAATTTTTTCAATAGAGAATTTTTTCAATAGAGAATTTTTTCAATAGAGAATTTTTTCAATAGAGAATTTTTTCAATAGAGAATTTTTTCAATAGAGAATTTTTTCAATAGAGAATTTTTTCAATAGAGAATTTTTTCAATAGAGAATTTTTTCAATAGAGAATTTTTTCAATAGAGAATTTTTTCAATAGAGATTTTTTTCAATAGAGAATTTTTTCAATAGAGAATGTTTTCAATAGAGAATTTTTTCAATAGAGAATTTTTTCAATAGAGAATTTTTTCAATAGAGAATTTTTTCAATAGAGAATTTTTTCAATAGAGAATTTTTTCAATAGAGAATTTTTTCAATAGGGAATTTTTTCAATAGAGAATTTTTTCAATTGAGAATTTTTTTCAATAGATATTTTTTTCAATAGAGAATTTTTTCAATTGAGATTTTTTTAAATAGCGCAACTATTGTCTTTTGCTTTTAAACAAGCATTAGATACCCACTTGTATCTAAAAAAACTAAACTGTAAAGTTAAACACATTGACTTTAGATGGTAAAGTATGAACTCCATTTCACTTTTCGCCAACTACCTTAATGCTAATATACAAGGCTAGACACAATTGTATAAAAAATACCGGTTAAAAAAAAAACAACATAAAAAAATAAAAAATAAAAATATCATGAAAGAAATCAATGTCGGACGATATGCCAAAAAAAAAAAAAACTTTCTTTGGCCTGATTGCCTCGGCCTCGTTCAAAGTCACATTGTGGCAAACAACAACAATTTGGTCAAATGAGGAAGGTTGGAATTTAGTATACATATTGTGGAATTTCCTAAATGCTAAAGATATGGTAGATGATGTAAAGAACCACAGTCGTATGTTTCATTTCATTAAATTATTAATGTGTGTGAAAGTTAAATTTTGTCAGGTTTGCGATATAGATTTAATTCAGGCAGTATGTTTGGTGTGAATAAACCTATAAAACCAGCAATGACGTTTTTCTGGTCTGACCCAGCTTTGGCTTGGCTCACCCGCATTCATCACAGACCCATCATTACAAACCCCCAAGCTGTGTGGGAATGTCACACTGACAGTGATAAAACCAAAATATGGATGAGTGTTTGTTTGCGTTATTTTTTTTGTGCAAATTCATACCTGTCAACTGGTACGTTCTCGCCGTAATTGGTACAACTGAAAGCCCATTTTTATATTGGTACGCTGTACACATGAAAATGGTACGCTAAACGGTGATTTTGAGAAAAAAAAATAAATTAAGGCACTTTCTAGCCATTTTTCACCATCCGCCATTGTTTCTTCCCGGAAACGCATGTCTGCCAAGTGATATATGTACCGGCGCCTCTGATTGGCTAAAAAAAAAGATCATGATAAACATTTCGTTTTGTAACACTTTCACCATGTGATTTCCGTTTCCTGTTCCCTTGTTTATGTTTACTTTCATTTGATCAGCTGTTTCT
Source organism: Stigmatopora nigra (assembly GCF_051989575.1). Classification (NCBI taxonomy): domain Eukaryota; kingdom Metazoa; phylum Chordata; class Actinopteri; order Syngnathiformes; family Syngnathidae; genus Stigmatopora; species Stigmatopora nigra. Next base: position 3,767,879 of record NC_135513.1, read on the forward strand.
GGTCTGGTAAAGTAAAGTGGTAAGATTTTCCATGTATTTATACATATATGTAAGGGCGAAAACAAAATTTGGTAAGATCACAAATGGTTCGAGGTTGACAGGTATGCAAATTCAACAACTTCATGCCTTTGAACATCTAAATATAATCTAAGGCTCTCTAAACAATGATTGCAGTGTCTCACAGCAGGAAGAAGAAGAAAAGAGAATTGTAAACATAGACAAGCCTAGCCAGAATTGGTTAATGTTGAGTTACCTTGGTTTTAAAATGGAGGACTAAATAATAGTTTGCTCACATAGCATACAGCTCAAGCTGTGCTCTTGGAAACTTATATGTCTAGAGTCTAGACTATGGGCAGCACACACACTTGATTAGATATGACTGCATGGTATTTGTGTCTGCAGGTTCACAAGTCTGACCAACCATGACCATATGTGCATTTTAAGATAAAGGGGGGGAATAGAGCATTTTTTAAAAATGATTTACTATACAGAAAAATAACTACAAATACATTGATTTTTGCATAAATTACCTCAACGATGGTAAGCTGGATCTTTGCTCTGAGAGGCACCAGTGAACAAACAACAGAGAGGACCCAGAATAGGAAAAGGAAAACTGAAGAGCGACAACCCCGTATTCTTTCCAACTGAATGATGCATAAGGCCAAGATCTGAAAAGAAACAGAGAAAGAAAAATGCTTTAGAAATTTGTAAGGGTGCTTTCTTGCCAGAGGCAGCAAATGCAGTGCCAAACCTATGCGGATGCTAGGAATCCTGTTATGAGTCCTCCCAGTGTCAGCAAATAGAAGCCCACATTTAATTTTACTATACTGGAGTATTTCATAATATGCATAATATGACATTCTTGAATGAAGCAAGAGAATAGGCAGTACTGTGTTTCGCCTAGATTCAGCGGGAGAAAAAAAAGGCACTGTTGGAAATGCATTCCCTAGAAAAGACCTTCAACTTTACAGAGTGGAACTAATGTTCGTTGGCTAATAGTGGTTTGCAGAATTTAGTTCCTGGGGTTTTCCTGCCTTAAAAATGTATGATATAATGAATTTTGGGACATTTCACTTTTCTACGGCTGGATAAAGCCCCTTAAGCATGTGAAAGCTGTTTTTGCCAAACTAAGATTTGGTGTTAGGAAAAAGTCAACCTCTTTGAAGTTGGGTCAAGCCATAAGGCCAGCTCACCAAGTGGAGAAAAAGTAAGTTTAGGTTTTCCAAAAAGTCCCACATTGGTTAGACTGAAATGAGCCACAGGAATTCCTATTAAAGGCTAGCGGTAATAGGAATTGCCCATCAACAACTTGATATGGCAAGATTTCTGTGTGTTTGCCAGGAGGAACATCACACTGTGCCCTCAATGATGTAAACAACATCTCTGGCTTCTCATTTGATGTTCCAGCAGACGATTTATTTTCTGGCAGTTCTTTTCCACTATTGACTTCGTCTTTGTGTGTTTACCAAAGAACGTATGAGTATCTCAGCAGTCACTGGAAGGGCAGCATGACAAATAACACAATTTCTTCCAGATACAATTTACCAATCTCTTGCCAAAACATAACATAGAGCATCTAATAAAATCTAATCAAAATTATTGTCTACATTATTGATCAGTTGATAGTTTTATTGATTTAGAACTGTTCAGAAATATGTGGAGACACATTTCAGAATAGCTTTAGCCACTGATTTGGCTTTAAGGACTTAAATAATGGAGTGTGCCTTGACAGGCTCTTTCTCAGTCAGTAGCACAATCATAAAGGAATAGATTTTGGACAAATCCTGCATTAAATATTTTCCAAGAGTGGTTAAAATTGCATTTCCTTGAAATGTGTTATGTGCCCTGAATGACTTGCCATTTAACTGTAAACTTTTTTTATGGTCTGAGTAAGCAACTACAACGAAAAACCCTTACTACGCTTGAATACCTCAAAAGTCCCTGCCTTATAATTATATGTTAGCTTTGCAGGCTGGATGATGGTTAGATATTTATAGTACATTATTCTATGGTAGGGCGACCCTGCGGTTGAGTGGTTAGCGTGTTGGTGTCACAGTTCTGGGGTCCTGGGTTCGAATTCAGGTCACTCCACCTGGGTGAAGTTAACGTGTGGGTTTCTACAGGTACTGTGATTTCCTCCCACATTCCAAAGACATGCATTGTACGCCTGTTGGACACTCTAAATTGCCCCTAGTGATGAGTGTGAGTGGGGATGGTTGTTTGTCTCGTTGATCCCTGCGATTGGCTGGTCATCAATTCAGGACGCCCCCCACCTCATGAGTGATTCTGCATATTTAACCTCAGTGTCAGTCTGCAGAAGGTCCCCACCTTGTGGTCTTCCTGTGTGTGGCTCCATTTTTTTACCTAGATCTACAATTTCTTCTGTGTCTGTGCTTGTTATTGTCTTGCTACTGCAACCAAGGGAATTTCCCGAATACGGGATTAAATAAAGTTCTAATGTAAACTAATCAAATCGAATCAAAAGTGCACAAAGTCATCTGGGATAGGCCCCAGCACCCCCCCCCCCCCCCCCCCCCCATGACCATTGACCATACTGATCTGTCAATACACTTCTAGCCGATTCGTGCCCAATGATTTCTGTTGGTTCTTTTGCGATGATTAATGGTACCCCCTCCTAAAAAAACTATTTCTGAAATCCAACCTCTATAGAAGACTTGTCTTAGTTCAAACACATGCTTGTATTTATTGAGGAGTCTGCAATGACCACAGGTGGCCAAAGCTGTCTGGGTTGGAGAGTGAGAAACCAAAAAAGGCCTACAGAGAGTGGGTGCTTTATATGTAAAGCTACCCATGAGCATCAGTGCATTAGTGGCCCTCTGACTGTTACCTGCATTGTAAGTCCTCTCAAAATACTTGCACATCCATCATGGAGTCACTGTGCAGCTATAAAACATTCACATTTTTAACGATCAAGACCCTGTGTTTATCGCAACTATTAGCTCATAAAGAAATCCAATGTCTTGATGATGATTCAAGACCCAAACACAACACCACCTTTGCTCCTGCTTAAACTATTTTCCCATGAAACTGTAATTGATGTAAGTTTCAGTGTTCTCTACATCTTTATGATTAATGGTCAAATTCAAGCATGTTTGCAGGGTCATGCAATATTTACATTGACCGCACCACTATAAATCCCCCCCATAGTTGTGATTTTCACCTCAATGTCTTGCCTACGGATCATATAGTCCAAATTCTTTCATGTGATTGCACATTAATGTGTGAGCCATATTCCCAGAAATGTCTCCTTGCTCCTATTTATGATGATAAGTTGAATCAATAGTTTATACTCACACAAATTCAACGGAGATTTCCACTGACTTTGTGAATCATATTGTAAAATGTGCTGATTACAGTGAATGTATTGACAGAAATGCCAAAAGTGTCTGGGTAAAATGATTTAGAAAAACAACACGAACAGAAAAAAAGGTTTCACATCAAGATGACAAGACTGACCAACGATTCCCGTTCACGTTGACTCGTCAAAATTTTGTAATATGCGTGGTAGGTTGAAATTTGGCAACATCTCTTTGAGAGAGAGAGTGAGAGAGAGAGAGAGAGAGAGAGAGAGAGAGAGAGAGAGAGAGAGAGAGAGAGAGAGAGAGAGAGAGAGAGAGAGAGAGAGAGAGAGAACAAGACATACACTAATGTGTATTATAGGACATTTCAGAAACAGTTTTTTAGTGTTGTCTTTATAGGCGCTCCATAGATTCAGGTAATAGGATTCAGTATACAGCACCAAACCATGGATGTACACTTTGCTTTGGGGCAGTGCGATGAGCATAAATGCAACAGCACAGTATTTTTTTGCTATTAAATCTTCATTCATTCGTTTTCTCATGCATGATCAGGGATAACATTCAAACTTCATCCACTCTCATTGGGCTGTTGTTCTTAATGTTGTTTTCCAAAATATAGCTTATTTATAAAACTCTGATACTTTAAACATGACAAAAAGCAGTTCAAGGAAAGTGATAAGTTTTACCACAGTCATGCTGCGTATGATGGGGCTAAGAAGGAAAACCATGTGCTGCTCGATCTCCTGCCTCCTCTCCAGTAAGATGTAGAAAAACTCCACAAAGCCAAAGGACGCCAACAAAAACCCAAGCACCTAAGACAGTACAGTGAAATGATGTTATAAATTACGTATACAAAAACAAAAAGCAAAAATGTAGATTCCTTCTTTTTAGTGCATGTCTCACCATCTTGGAGATACAAAGGGAGGACATCTGAATGCGTCCGTAGTCATGGCAGTAAAGGAGAAGGCAGTAGAGGGGGGCCAGGAACCATAGATAGATACAAGGGACCCACACTAAAACTGTGTTCTGGAAACATTGGGTCAAGTCTGGGTTTGCTGTGTACCATGTGCGGTTCCAGTCCTGCAAGAGATAACAAAAAGATGATAAATGTCTTTTTTTGTTTTTTTTTAATCAATGAACTACAAATATGACACTGATATCAATCAACAAAGAAAGCATAAACTTAAAGAATTTAGACTACATTTTAGCATTCCTCGCAGTACTAAGTGGAATCACAGTCAACAAAAAATGCCACTGTGTGAGGAGGTCTTTCTTTCTCTAAATGCTGAGTCAACCTCATTTTTTTTCTTTCAGGACTTATGTAGGACAAAGCAAAAAAAAAAGATCATATGCAAGTAACCAAGTTTACAAACAACAAACCATTTGTTGGCTTGTTATTCGTGGATTATACAACATTGGCAGAAGCTCAGATTTCAGCATCTGAATAGAATATATACACAAAACGTGGTTTGTTGTTGTTGTTGTCTTCTAATTTATTGTATATCACTCAACTGAACTACAGGGTGTCTGGATCTGCTAGCAAAATACTAAAGGTAGGGGTTTAAAAGTTTCTTGTAAGGCAGAACAGATTGGCATTGCTCAAGAGTGAGAGTGGTTATAAGCCAGAATGCCTATATACAACAATCACCCATGCACACCTCTATTAGTTTAATCCTCAAAGATGAACACGTTCAATAAATGTGGATTGGGACACTTTGGTGTTTAAAAAAAAAATTAAATGAAGGAACGTAGGGAATTTGACCCTACATGGACCTTTACCAATCTCCTCTCAAAAGGGGTCAGAGATAACACATTTTGTAGACCGGTCTGCTTTGTGCATATGGACACTTAAAAAAACAACAACACAGTTTCCAGCATTGGAAACAGCACATTTTAGTTCAGTTCAAAAATCTTGCTTACAAAATTGATATTAAGTTGCATTTCGGTTGTATGTGTAAAAAATGTAAAAACATCAAAGAGTTTGTTGTGTCCCGTATAAACAGTGAATAATTCATGCTTACCATAAATTGCCACTGCTCATAGCATCTGAAGTCAAAAGGGTGTGAAACCATAGACTTACTAGCAGCTACGTGTTTGAAATACAGCTGTATGCTTGTTCATCTCACCACAAGGCCGTAAGCGTCGTTGCAAAATATTTCAAAAATAGAAAAACTACACTAAGCAAAAAAAAAAAAAAATCAAATCAAAGGTCAGTGTTATGTAATGAAAGGATTTGCACGCAAAGTGAATCTGTGGACTCTGTAAGTGCATTTAGGTTCATTTAAACAGTATTACTTTTGAGAGCCAGTGAGTGGGCGGCAACTTTCACAGATCCTTCAGACTCCTGTGGTCAATGGCAAAAGGATGAACAGAACGCTTTTATGAAGACACACTGAGCATTTTCTTGAACATTTCACATCTTATCCAGTTTCTCACCCTTGGCTGAAGTGATTTTATCATCACCATCAACTTGGATGCCACAAGGTGTCTGTTTCATATGATAAGTCAAAACGGCCTTATTGCATAATTGAATAATGCAATCTATGTTTTCATAAAGCAGCAATGCAAGTTCTGCACCAAAAAAAGGTGGAATTGATGCTTATTAATTTGAGTATGCAAATTGTACATGTATATTTCCAAGTTTCTAGTTTGTTCATTTTAGAATGGAGGACTTAGTATGCTTGAGAGAATTTCCCATCAAGACCAGAAGGCAGTGATCAAAAAGCCAGAAAATGACGTTGCTGTAAAGGTATGTGTAGTGTTATTACTACTACAGCTAAAAAGTAAAGGGACACTGCTGCAAAATCGAATGCAAAAACTACAATTCAAAAGAGGGTCTTTGCTATGCAGACCTCTACACATTGCATCTTCACTTTAATGCATTACCAGTTATGCTTTACTTTCAATTCCCAAACATGTGACGGTCGTTTAAAAGTTCCCAGAAACATGGACACAAAGTGCTGTAATGAGAACCAGAAACACAGAAGGGGCGTGATAAAAGGGGCATAAAGGAAAATGTTTAACTGTGAACATTCCAGCTGAAATGGAGACATTGTTTTAGCTGAGAAATTGCAGATGGAGATTTCCTAATTCAAAAGACGAAATATCCCGACCTCTAAATTCAGATACCTGCAGGCTGCAACTTGCAGGGCAGTTTTCCTGCCATATTTAATGTGGAAAACAATCTGTTAAATTCCTGCTGTTCTACAACACACGACACTAATGGACAACATATTTGATTATATTTTGGGTACAAGAAGTGCTTTTTAATGACTAATATTTTCCCCCTCCAACAATTTCTAGCCTCCTACAGTCAGGATTAAAGTCACCAGACATTCAAAATACAGTACAGTATAAACATGACAAATAGAGAGAGAGAGAGAGACTGAGACAGAGAGATAGCACAAAAGGCCTGTTAAGACTCACCCACAGAGGGTCCAAGCCACTGAGTCGGCAGAAGGCATCCATCCACTCGCTTGCTGCTTCCTCTCTGAAGCTCCACTTGTTGGCTTGGAACTGTCCCGTTCCTCACACTAGGTAGCACACCCTCAGCACCAGTGTGTGACCCAGTCAGGATAAAGAATTTACTGTGTCGCTAATGTGCGTCTCACTTTTTTGGGATGCCAATATTTCTAGTTGAGTTCAGACTGTAGTGTCTAAATGGCTCTGTGTTTATTAGAGAGTGCGTGAAGAGTGCCTGCGTGACTTGTCTTCCCTTTTAATAGAATATCTGCTCTGAATGTAAGTTTGCATTTAGTTTTGGAACTGCTGTTTCCCAGAGAGCTCGTGTCGTTCTGAGCCAAACCCTGTCTGCCTGCCTGTTTATGAGTGTGACTCCTTGTTAGGTGGGTGGAAATATTTCTTTCTCTCGCTCCCTCACACCACTCTCCTCTGTCCCACATCTGCTGGATTTCAATCAAAACACCAAAGTTACTCCCCTCAATAAGATGACAGATAGCCCCAACCAAGCAACTCCTCCTACTTTCCCTTCCTGCCTCTTCTCCAAAGGACTTCTGCTAGCCCTTTTGCCCACGGCACACACATCACCTCATTTGACCAAACATTTTGTGCAACGTATACAACTTAAAGCATGACTAAAGCATCATTGAAAACCAGTCAAAGTCAGGATATTCCAAACTAAATCATTACACTTTGACAGGTCTTTATGTAAAACTGAGCAAGCCTACACATTTGGGCAGAGTCCACTGTGTGAGTAAAGATTTGTAGTTCACTGGTTTGCTAACTTTTCGGTTCAAACCAAATTAAGTCAGGTTTTTTTGCAGGATTTTTTAGGGTCAGATGAATTTCCAAGTATTAGTAAAATCTGATGAGATAAGGTAAATACAGGACAAAGTTCATTAATAAGTCATCTAAGTCAGTTTGGGGAAAAATGGGGTCATTCAAGAATTGGATAATATTTTAGCATCAAAATTGTGAAGAGAAATAGCCTTGACTTTCTTTGTTTTCTGCTAAATATTCATCAAAAGGTGATGAACTGTCAAAGGTTTGATAGCACGTCTAACAGAATAATGCCATTTTAAAGGGTTCAAGCTACATTGACTATTTACCATTTTTTCCTTTAAAAAAAAACATCTCAGGGAGGCCCAGCGGTTGAGTGGTTAGCACGTCGGCCTCACATGTTCCCCGGGCATGCGTGGGTTTTCTCCGGGTACTCCGGTTTCCTCCCACATTCCAAAGACATGGATGGTAGACTGATTGGACACTCTAAATTGCCCCTTGGTACGAATGTGACCGTGAATGGTTGTTTGTCTCCTTTCCTTGTACCCTGCAATTGGCTGGCCATGGATTCAGGGTGTCCCCCGCCTCTGGCCTCAGCTGAGATAGGCTACAGCACACCAGCAACCCTAGTGAAGATAAAGCGGTTCAGAAAATGAAATGAGAATTTAATCTCAGGGCAAGTAAATTAAAAAAAATATATATACATATATATTTTTCTAATTTAAATTTGAAGTGTGTGACATAAATGTCTTCTGATTCTAGAATGACCCAAAAATAAGTGAACTGCAAACCTGAAAATTAGCCAGGTGCATTGTCAAAAATGCTATAAAAAGGAAATACAACTTAAACATTTTCAAACATTGCTAGTGAAGTGGTATAATGATGTTCACTTTTTGTCCAATTTTGTCATTTAGCTAGCCCTTTGAGGCCCTAAGCCAGGGGTGGCCAAGTCCGGTCCTCGAGAGCCCCTATCCAGTTTGTTTTCCATGTCTTCCTCCTCTACCACACCTGAATCAATTCATCAGCATTCTGTGCATACACACACAGTGAATGATGTGTCAGTAGCCAAAGAAGGCTACAGGTGATGCTATGAGCATTTTAGTTGATAAGAATTATCATCTTTTTGTCAACTGTGTGGAGATTAAAATGTCAAACAACTGTGCTCTCTAATTTTCTAAGTTTGTCTGCTAAATCTTCAACATTTGAAAAAAGTGCATTGAATTCATTGTTGAATAAACTATATTTTACGACCAAATATCAGAAAAAAAGGGCGAACATCTGTAGTGCTCCTTATGGTCTGCTGAAAAGCGTCATCCAATTGCGTGTTTTTGGTTACCCTGGTCAAGACTCAAGGGAAAAGTACAGCACAACAGCTGGGCAGGAAAGTATGACAGTCTTTGCCGAGAGTAACACAAGCAGCATCATATCCACAGAAAGAAACATGGAAAGGTTGGCAAGGCAAGGCATATGACCGCTACCTGATCCTCTGTCTGGACATTTGCAAATGTGAGATAATTATTTTTAAAATGAGTCATCACTTTGTGTTCTTCAACACCACATTAGGGACTTTTTGTTTATTGGATCCTGCTGTCAAAAGCAAAAATACTTTATGTGGCTTAGCATGTAGTGCATGCATGCATGATATCAAACCCTCAGGTAAAGCTAAGTATAAATGTTTTTTAGGGATAAATAGATACTTTAGATATATTCTGACAGGTAAAATGGCCATAATTTAAGATGGTGGTTTTGATGTTAACAAGTCAATGATAAATTGTGTCACAACGACTTACAGTAATACATCAATTATTGTGGTTAATGTAGACCAGACATAGCCACAATAACCAAAAAAACGTGAAGAAGCATCACCCCTATTTAAAAAAAAAAAAAATATATATATATATATATATATATATATATATATATATATATATATATATATATATATATATATATATATATATATATATATATATATATATATATATATATATATATATATATATATATATATATATATATATATATATATATATATATATATATATATATATATATATATATATATATATATATATATATATATATATATATATATATATATATATATATATATATATATATATATATATATATATATATATATATATATATATATATATATATATATATATATATATATATATATATATATATATATATATATATATATATATATATATATATATATATATATATATATATATATATATATATATATATATATATATATATATATATATATATATATATATATATATATATATATATATATATATATATATATATATATATATATATATATATATATATATATATATATATATATATATATATATATATTTTTTTTTTTTTTTTTTCTTTTTTTACTTCAGTGCTGAGTCCTAGTAGCAAGCGTGGGACAGGGGAGGGGCTTCCGCCTGTGGGTTTTTAGCATGGATTTTTGCATTTTTATGAACTTAGAAAAAAAAATCCCCGGAAAAAAATCAGTGATGTAGTGAAGCTGCGATAGTTGAAGTCGCAATTTTCGAGGGATTACTGTATATAAATACATAAGACAAAAGAAAACAAAACATCCATACCCGACACTAAAGTGTTATGTCTGGTACTAGATTTGCCGAAAATCGCCCTAACGTCTTTCAGCGATTCGACCAGCCATGAGGTGTGTATAGATGGTTGACTCTTGCTGTGATGAGGACATGGTCCCAAATAGTTCAGCCATGTGTCTTTGTTTCTTGCTACCTTTTTTACAAGTCACCTTTAACTGTTATTCATTTGGTATAAGTTCCCTCTGTTTAGATTTTACTCTTTAATGTGTCAAATAAACTTGCATCATGAATTTTATTCTCACTTGGGGGATTTTTTCCCTCATAGGGCAGTTTAAAAAAATCCACAGATACAATTTGGCAACTTAAAATCCATAAATTCTTACTTAGAAAGACACTTACTTAACTTAAACTCTACTTAAAAAGATGATTGGAATCAGGTAAAAAAATCTTCGGGTTTAACTCTTTTTAATTGATGGCAACAGGCGTCAAATCCATTCCTCCTGGTAGGCCTGGCAGTGATAACACAGCAGCCAATTGGATTGAACGTCTATCAGGTAAAATGAGAGTTAGACATAATTACCAGCTTTCCAAATTGAAACCAAAGATGGTACAATGGTTCTGTCTTCTGCTTTCGGTGGTGTAGTTTGGACACTCCAGGCTTCTGAAGCAATTTTACCTAGAATCTGTCACGATTTGTAGAAACTCATTGTTAAAAAGCTTCAAGGAAATACATTTTTGCCAAACTTTTGGGGCACTCGATGAACAACAAGTTGAGTGACTGAGAGACACAAATCAATACATCTACATTCCCTAAAGCTCATATTAAAAAGTGTCATATATACAATGAAACAAATCCAGTGGACATTTAGATGAAAGCAGGTGCCCTAAACTGATCACATTCAATTGGAGCAGCAATATATAGGGGAAGAAAACAATTCATACAAATGTGCCCCAATTGGAAAATACAGTATATCTGAAAGATGCATGTTTTTTTTTTAAATATAGGAGGAAGCCACAGTAGCTATGGGTGACCTTTACCACAGATAGCACATGCACTTTTTGCATAATGTGGCTTAAGTGAATATTCAAACACAACCCCTCATATGTGGGGAAGCCATGTTTACAGCTTTTCTATCTCATAAAGAAAAATCTGTT